>NW_025901118.1:0-18951 GCF_022539505.1 Lolium rigidum | reverse complement strand
AAAAATTATGGCCTCGCTACTATGTTGTTTGTGCCAATTTTTTACTCCATGAACATGTTGGCTTGCATTCCCCGTACTACAGTGTGATGCCATTGTTTTGTATCTAGTTCATTGTAAGCTAACAAAGTAAGGACTTAGTTTGGCATGCTATCACTCGCTATCTAGCACCGTAGTACAAATAAACTTGTCATACTACTAGATAATAATTTTGCGTGCCATCTTGTTCTTCAAAAGCTGCATTATTGACTTGTTTCTCTCGACTTGGCATGACGCTCACATAATGGTTTGCATTCCCTCTTATACAAGTTCACGAGTGATCCCACTATATTCCGTATCCGGTCCATCCTAAGCTCCAGCATTAACTATCCTCTATGTGTTGCTCATTACAAGTTTATATCCCGAAACATCTTGATTTGCATCCCCTTCACTATAAGTTCAGGAGTATTATTTAGTTCACGGCGAAAATTAAGTAATTGCACTTGGCACATGTTGGTTCACATTCCCTCCTCTTTAGCTTTTGTCATCGTAACTTCTATTTTTGGTTTACATTCCCTGCTCTGTAGATGTAGCCATCATAACTTCATCTTGCTCGATCGTTGTTACAAAATTTATAGCCCTGCTACTATGTTGTTCATGCCAATTTTGTACTCCTCGAACATGTTGGTTTGCATGGGACTCGACAGTAGTAAGCCTCGTCTGTTTCATTCTAACATGCTCGTTATATTGGCTGTTGGTATGCGGCATGCACTCTTTGTTTGCTTATTGTGCACATTACAATGATCTTGTTATAACGACGAAATGATGAGTTCCAAATTCTTTGTCAAACAATATTGCAGTGTCTTTGCGTTTCCATTGTTGCTGTCTTAACTTGTAATGTCTTTGTTTCAGATATAGGTGCTGCATTGACAACTTAAAAGATTGCCGGATCGCTTCATTGTATTGCTAGGTTTAATTACCATTCAATTTCTCTGGGTTCTGTAATATTTTTTCAAAGCCTTGCAACTGATGTAATATTTAGTTAGTTTTTATAGTTCTTTCGCGCATTTTTTCTTTGGTGCTTGTGGTAAGTGAGGCTATCCGACGTAAATCAATGCTGCGTAAATATTCTCGATATCTAAATCACGAATTCCCATCCCTTAAACGGCCCAATTAAGCGAAATCACATATGTGCCGGCTCGCAAAATCCTAAAGCGCCTATTACGCCGGCATATAAACAGCAACTAAACGGGCTGGCCCACTTACTTATTGGGCCAACCCATTTGATTTACTGTGGACCCCACACTCTAATTGGGCCGGCCCACTTGCTTTAAGGTGGACCCCACCCACTACTAGGCCGGCCCACTAACTAGTTGGGCCAGCCCAATTGCTTTTGTGGTGGACCCCACATACTAAATGGGCCGGCCCTTTAAGACGAAAGTGGGACCCACCAGTGTTTTTGGCCCGGCCCACTCTCTTGTTGGGCCGGCCCACTTGCTATATGGTGGACCCCACGTACTAAACGGGCCGGCCCTTTAAGACGAAAGTGGGACCCACCGGTGTTTTGGCCCGGCCCACTAGCGTGTTGGGCCGGCCCACTTGCTATATGGTGGACCCCACGTACTAAATGGGCCGGCCCTTTAACACGAAAGTGGGACCTACTCGTGTTTTGGCCCGCCCACTATCTTGTTGGGCCGGCCCACTTGCTATATGGTGGACCCCACATACTAAATGGGCCAGCCCTGTAACGGGAAAGTGGGACCCACCTGTGTTTTTGGCCCGGCCCACTATCTTGTTGGGCCGGCCCACTTGCTATATGGTGGACCCCACATACTAAATGGGCTGGCCCTTTAACAGAAAGTGTGACCCATCAGGTGCTTTTGGCCCGGCCCATCGGCTTGTTGGGCCGGCCCATTTGATCTAATGTGGACCCCACGTACTAAATGGGCCGCCCGATAAGCGGAAAGTGGGTCCCACATGCTAATTGGGCCGGCCCACTAACTTCTTGGGCCGGCCCAGTTGCTTTAATGTGGACCCCACTTTGTAAATGGGCCGGCCCGATACCAAGAAAGTGGGTCCCACATGTCTTGTGGGCCGGCCCTTTTGCCTGTTGACCGGTCAAACGAGTGCATTCGGCCCGGCCCACATGCTTAGTGGGCCGGCCCATTAAAGTTTTGACCAACCAACCTTAGAGGTTAGGCCCGGCCCACGTAACTAATGGACCGGCCCAGCCTATATAGTTGACCGGTCAAACTAAGTCAGCTGGCCCGGCCCGCAAACTTAATGGGCCGGCCCGCTTAAGACGTGGCAGGCCTCGTGTGGGCCTACCATCTACCACGGGGTTTCAGCCGGTTAACGCCGTTAACTGCCAGTTAACGGCGTCTGCCACGTGTCAGTTTGCATGACATCAGCAGTCAACGGGCTCCCGGAAACACTTGGGCAACGGTCCGATTTTCCGTGGCGGAAGGGCGCCCAAGCGCGACGGACCGAAAAAATCGTCGTAGGACTTTGCCTGACGCAGTTTCCACAACAGAACCCATATCGTCGGGTTAGGCCCATAGGCGACGAAAAATACCCCTTAGCGGACGATTTTGAGACGTTGTCTATCAGAACTTTTCTTGTAGTGATCGGATCCCGACAAACACAACACCGATTACATCAGATGAATCTCAATCATGTAAGGCAGCTCATGAGATCATTGTATTGAAGTACAAGGGGGAGAGAATACCAACTAGCTACAACTAGAACCCGTAGTCCATGGGGGAACTACTCACAGAGCATGACGGAGGCGGTGGCATTGATGGAGATGGCTTCCGGGGGCACTTCCCCGTCCCGGCAGGGTGCCGGAACAGAGACTTCTGTCCCCCGAATTGGAGTTTCGCGATGGTGGCGGCGCCCCGGAGTCTTTCCGGAGTTTCGTCAATTGGTACTGCGTTTTTAGGTCGAAACGGCTTAAATAGGCGAAGAGGCGGCGCAGGGAGGGCGACGAGGTGGCCCCACACCGGGCCGGCGCGGCCGTGGTGTGGCCCGCGCGGCCCACCCGTGTGGTGGCCCCTGGCTCTCCTCCGACTCTCCTTCGGTGTTCTGGATGCTTCGGGAAAAATAGGATGTTTGGTCTTCGTTTCGTCGAATTCCGAGAATATTGCCCGAACAGCCTTTCTGGAACCAAAAACAGCAGAAAACAGGAACTGGCACTGTGGCATCTTGTTAATAGGTTAGTTCCGGAAAACGCATAAAAACATTATAAAGTGCAAGCAAAACATGTAAGTATTGTCATAAAACAAGCATGGAACATCGTAAATTATAGGTACGTTGGAGACGTATCAGCATCCCCAAGCTTAGTTCCTGCTCGTCCTCGAGTAGGTAAACGATAAAAAGAGTAATTTCTGTAGTGACATGCTACTTACATAACCTTGATCATACTATTACAAAGCACATGAGATGAATGAAGTGACTCAAGGCAATAATCTATAGTTGCTAACAAATAGATAACATATAGCAAATCATTTCATGAAGAGTACTTTCAAGACAAGCATCAAAAGCCTTGCACAAGAGTTAACTCATAAAGCAATAGATTCAAAGTAAAGGCATCGAAGCAACACAAAGGGAGATTTTAATTTCAGCAGTTGCTTTCAACTTTCAACATGCATATCTCATGGATAATTGTCAACATAAAGTAATATAATAAGTGCAAATAAGCAAGTATGTAAGAATCAATGCACTGGTTGACACAAGTGTTTGCTTCTAAGATGGAAGGAAGTAGGTAAACTGACTCAACATAAAGTAAAAGAATGGCCCTTCGCAGAGGGAAGCAGGGATTAAATCATGTGCTAGAGCTTTTTAAGTTTTGAAATCATATAGAGAGCATAAAAGTAAAGTTTTGAGAGGTGTTTGTTGTTGTCAACGAATGGTAGTGGGCACTCGACTACCTCATCAACCGGACTTTCAAGAGCGGCTCCCATGAAGGACGTTATCTCTACCGGCAAGGTAGATCATCCCTCTTCTCTTTTGTTTACACATGTATTTTAGTTTCATTATTTATGGATGACACTCCTCCCAACCTTTTGCTTACACAAGCCATGGCTAACCGAATCCTCGGGTGCCTTCCAACATTCACATACCATGAAGGAGTGTCTATTTGCAAAATTAAGTTGCTTACTGATAGATCAGGGAAAAACACGTGAAGAGAATTATTAATGCAAGTTAATTAATTGGGGCTGGGAACCCCATTGCCAGCTCTTTTTGCAAAATTATTGGATAAGCGGATGAAGCCACTAGTCCATTGGTGAGAGTCTGTCAAGAGTAAATGACAAGGTTGAAAGATAAAACACCACATACTTCCTCATGAGCTATAAAACATCAACACAAATTGAGAAGCATTTTGAAGGTTTAAAGGTAGCACATGAAGTATTTACTTGGAATGGCAGGAAATACCACATAGTAGGTAGATATGGTGGACACAAATGGCATAGGTTTTGGCTCAAGGTTTTGAATGCACGAGAAGCATTTCCTCTCAATACAAGGCTTTGGGCTAGCAAGGTTATTTGAAGCAAACACAAGTATGAACCGGTACAGCAAAACTTACATAAGAACATATTGCAAGCATTATAATACTCTACACTGTCTTCCTTGTTTCTCAAACACTTTTACCAGAAAATATCTAGACCTTAAGATAGACCAATCATGCAAACCAATTTCAACAAGCTCTACAGTAGTTCTCCACTAATAGGTTTAAACTACATGAAAAAACTTAATCATGATCTACTTGAGAGCTCAAAACAATTGCCAAGTGTCAAATTATTCAAGACATGATGAGGCATTTTCTGTTTCCAACCAAATATAAATAAGTGCAATAGCTTCCAACTTTTATCATTGAACATTAAAAGTAAAACGAAGAACACAAGTGTTTATATGAAAAAGCGGAGCGTGTCTCTCTCCCAAACAAGGATTGCTAGGATCCGATCTTATTCAAACAAAACAAAAATAAAAGCACACAGACGCTCCAAGTAAAGCACATATGATGTGACCGAATAAAAACATAGTTTCAATAGAAGAACCTGATAAGTTGATGAAGAAGGGGATGCCTTGGGCATACCCAAGCTTAGACGCTTGAGTCTTCTTGAAATATGCAGGGATGAACCACGGGGGCATCCCCAAGCTTAGACTTTTCACTCTTCTTGATCATATATCATCCTCCTCTCTTGACCCTTGAAAACTTCCTCCACACCAAACTCGAAACAAACTCATTAGAGGGTTAGTGCATAATCAAAAACTCACATGTTCAGAGGTGACACAATCATTCTTAGCACTTCTGGACATTGCTCAAAGCTACTGGAAGGTAATGGAACAAAGAAATCCACCCAACACAGCGAAAGAAGCAATGCGAAATAAAAGGCAGAATCTGTCAAAATAGAACAGTCCGTAAAGACGAATTTTATTGAGGCACCAGACTTGCTCAGATGAAAATGCCCAAATTGAATGAAAGTTGCGTACATATCTGAAGATCACTCACGTAAATTTGCATAATTTTTTGAGTTACCTACAGAGAATTATGCCCAGATTCGTGACAGCAAGAAATCTGTTTTTGTGCAGTAGTCCAAATCTAGTATGAACCTTACTATCAAAGACTTTACTTGGCACAACAATGCAACAAAATTAAGATAAGGAGAGGTTGCTACAGTAGTAACATCTTCCAACACTCAAATACAAAATTAAAGTACTGTAGCAAAATAAACACATGGGTTATCTCCCAAGAAGTTCTTTCTTTATAGCCATTAAGATGGGCTCAGCAGTTTTAATGATGCACTCGCAAGAAATAAGAGTTTTAGCAATAGAGAGCATCAAAATGCAAATTCAAAACACATTTAAGTCTACCCCACTTCCTATGCATAGGAATCTTGTACACAAATAAATTAATGAAGAACAAAGTGACAAGCATAAGAAGATAAAACAAGAGTAACTTCAAAATTTTAAGCATATAGAGAGGTGTTTTAGTACCATGCAAATTTCTACAACCATATTTTCCTCTCTCATAATAATTTTCAGTAGCTTCATGAACAAACTCAACAACATAACTATCACATACAACATGCTTTTCATGATGCCCAAACACATAATTTTTATCAAGCTCAAAAATAGTGCGATTAAAACTTTCAAACACACTTTTATCAATAATATAACAAGATGGTTGATCAATCTCAAGAGATATGGGACTCATAGATAATGTCAAGACCTGTCCAATCCCATTTTCATTAGTAGTACAATTAATATTATCAAGTAACATAGGACCATCATCAAGAGCTTTATCATAAACATTTGCTACGCAAAATTATTTAGTACCATGCATTTCGACATCGAGCACAAACAAAGCATTATCATAAGATTTATCAAAGTAGCATGGATTATCATAAATAACGAGTAGCATAATTATTCTCACAAGTTTTACTCATAGGGAATATTTCAAGAGAATCCACAGGAACATAACATTCAACCTCTTTCGGTAAGCATGGAGGACAATCAAATAGTGTAAGAGATAAAGAGTTACTCTCATTAGAAGGTTGGCATGGGTAGCTAATCCATTCTTCCTCCTTTTGTTCATCACTCTCCTCTTCTTTTTCATCCAATGAGCTTTCAGGTTCATCAATTTCCTCCTCTTTTTCATCCAATGAGCTTTCAGGTTCATCAATTTCTTCTTCCACAGGTCCCTGCAAATTGTAAGTGCATTCTTGTGCATTAATGAGTCTCTCTTTATAATCAATGATATAAGGATTATCAGTGTAACTTTCATTGCAAAAATTAAGGATAGAAGAGACATAATCTTTAAGGTCCTTACAAACAACACAAGTTTCATAATTTTTAACCATGAAGGATTCTATCTCGGAGGCTCCCATAAATATGACAAATTGTTCTACCTCTTCAAACCCAAAATGAATATAGCTATTCCGATTATAGTTCTTAATTAAAAATTCCTCACTAAGGCCACATTGAAATTTAAGATGTTTAGTGTCCTGTTGAGAGCAACAGTTTATATCATGGCGTTTAAGCAAGATTTTAGCAATTGTATTCAATTTTTCTATCACAACACTCATCACTTTACCAGTTCTTGATTCTCTATAATTATTATAATATTCTATAAGCTCCAAGTAGGTTATGGGTTCTCCCATAATAGCAGTTTTTAATTTTTAGGTTTTTCAAAATTTTATGGATTTTTGGGTATATGAGAAAAGTAAAACAAGACAAAAAGAAACTAGACAAAAGTAAACTAAGAAAAATAAAACAAGACAGAAATAAGCTAAGCACAAATAAACTAGACAAAAGTAAACTAAGCAAAACAAAATAAAATAAAACAGAGAGAGAGGTAGAGTGTACTCCCCAGGTGAACTTATGAGTAGAGCTATGCCTCCCCGGCAACGGCGCCAGAAAATAGTCTTGATAACCCACAAGTATAGGGGATCGCGGCAGTCTTCGAGGGAAGTAAAACCCAAATTTATTGATTCGACACAAGGGGAGGTAAAGAACACTTATAAGCCTTAACAACTGAGTTGTCAATTCAGCTGCACCTGGAAAAGCACTAATAACAGGGGTGATGTGAAAGTAGCAGTGATATGAGAGCAGTAGTAACAGTAACACGGCAGCAGTAATAGTAACACAGAGGCAATGGCACCAGAAAATAGTTAATACTACTTCCAATGACATGTAGAACGAGTATATGATGATGAAAGATGGACCGGGTTTCCCAGCTATCTACACTAGTGGCAACTCCCCAATAACAAGTGTTGGGTGAACAAATTACAGTCGGGCAATTGATAGGATTCAAATAGCATTAAGACAGAATATCAAGATCATTAATCATGTAGGCATGTTTTCCATGTATAGTCATACGTGCTCGCAATGAGAAACTTGTACAACATCTTTTGTCCTACCAGCCGGTGGCAGCCGGGCCTCTAGGGAATCTACTGGGAAATTAAGGTACTCCTTTTAATAGAGCACCGGAGCAAAGCATTAACACTCCGTGAAAACATGTGATCCTCATATCTAAGCCTTTCCCTCCAGTTGTCCCAATTTCTGTCACTTTGGGGCCTTTGGTTCCGGACATAGACATGTGCATACAACTTGTAGATACAATCTAAGCAATAATTATAGAGCTCAAATTTAAGATCATGCCACTCGGGCCCTAGTGACAAGCATTAAGCATAACAAGATTGCAGCAACAATAACTTCACAAACTTTGTAGATAGACAATCATAACGAAACAATCCATCGGATCCCGACAAACACAACACCGATTACATCAGATGAATCTCAATCATGTAAGGCAGCTCATGAGATCATTGTATTGAAGTACATGTGGGAGAGAATACCAACTAGCTACAGCTAGAACCCGTAGTCCATGGGGGAACTAGTCACGGAGCATGACGGAGGCGGTGGCATTGATGGAGATGGCTTCCGGGGGCACTTCCCTGTCCCGGCAGGGTGCCGGAACAGAGACTTCTGTCCCCCGAATTGGAGTTTCGCGATGGTGGCGGCGCCCCTGGAGTCTTTCTGGAGTTTCGTCAATTGGTACTGCGTTTTTAGGTCGAAAGGGCTTAAATAGGCGAAGAGGCGGCGCAGGAGGGGCGATAGGGTGGCCACACACCAGGCCGGCGCGGCCAGGGTGTGGCCCGCGCGGCCCACCTGTGTGGTGGCCCCCTGGCTCTCCTCCGACTCTCCTTCGGTGTTCTGGATCCTTCCAGGAAAAATAGGATGTTTGGTCTTCGTTTCGTCGAATTCTGAGAATATTGCCCGAACAGCCTTTCTGGAACCAAAAACAGCATAAAACAGGAACTGGCACTGTGGCATCTTGTTAATAGGTTAGTTCCAGAAAACGCATAAAAACATTATAAAGTGCAAGCAAAACATGTAAGTATTGTCATAAAACAAGCATGGAACATCAGAAATTATAGGTACGTTGGAGACGTATCAACTCTACACTCTCTTGTTGGATGATGAACACCACTAACTGCGTAGGATTACACGAACCCTCAATGCCGGAGTTAACAAGCTCCACAATATTCAATGTTCATATTTAAATAACCTTAGAGTGCATGACAAATCAACATAACCAAACCAAGTACTAACATAGCATGCACACTGTCACCTTCACACTACGAAAGGAGGAATAGATCACATCAATACTATCATAGCAATAGCTAACTTCATAATCTACAAGAGATCACAATCATAGCCTACGCCAAGTACTACACGATGCACACACTGTCACCATTACACCGTGCAGGAGGAATAAACTACTTTAATAACATCACTAGAGTAGCACATAGATGAATTGTGATACAAAACACATATGAATCTCAATCATGTAAGGCAGGTCATGAGATCATTGTATTGAAGCACATAGGAGAGAGATTAACCACATAGCTACCGGTACAGCCCCGAGCCTCGATGGAGAACTACTCCCTCCTCATGGGAGACAGCAGCGTTGATGAAGATGGCGGTGGTGTCGATGGAGATGCCTTCCGGGGGCACTTCCCCGTCCCGGCGGCGTGCCGGAACAGAGACTCCTGTCCCCGCGATCTTGGCTTCGCGATGGCGGCGGCTCTGGAAGGTTTCTCGTACCGTGGCTTTTTCGTATCGAAGTTTTAGGTCAGGGACCTTTTTATAGGCGAAGAGGCGGAGTCGGAGAGGCGACGAGGCGGTGACACACTAGGGGGCGCCCCCCCTAGGCCGCGCCGCCCTCGTCATCCGGGGGCCCGGTGGCCCCTCTCCGGCGACTCTCGGGTGTTCCGGAAGCTTCGTGGAAAAATAGGATGCTGGGCCTTGATTTCGTCCGATTCCGAGAATATTTCCTTACTAGGATTTCGGAACCAAAAACAGCGAGAAAACATGAACTGGCCCTTCGGCATCTCGTCAATAGCTTAGTTCCGGAAAACGCATAAATATGACATATAATGTGTACAAAACATGTAGATATCATCAATAATGTGGCATGGAACATAAGAAATTATCGATACGTCGGAGACGTATCACACGACTCGAGCGGCATCGTCAAAACTCGCGATTTTGAGCATTTCTGGCTGTTTTCGTGGGCTATAGTCCATGTTTTCTAGTCCCGGGAGGATTTTGATGCCCCGTGACCCCTGGTACAAGACTCTAGCGGCATTGTCAAAACTCGTGATTTCGAGCATTTCTGGCCGTTTTCGTGGGTTATAGTCCACGGTTTTCGGGTCCCGGAGGATTTCGATGCCCCGTGACCCCGGTACATTACTCTAGCGGCATCGTCAAAACTCGTGATTTCGAGCATTTCTGGCCGTTTTCGTGGGCTATAGTCCACGTTTTCGGTTCCCACGAGGATTTCGATGCCCCGTTACCCCCGGTACATGACTCTAGCGGCATCATTAAAACTCGTGATTTCAAGCATTTATGGCCGTTTTCGTGGGATATGGTCCACGTTTTCGGGTCCCGGGAGGATTTCGATGCCCCGTGACCCACGGTACATGACTCTACCGGCATCGTCAAAACTCGTGATTTCGAGCATTTCTGGCCGTTTTCGTGGGCTATAGTCCACGTTTTCGGTTCCCACGACGATTTCGATGCCCCGTGACCCCCGGTACACGACTCTAGCGTCATCGTCAAAACTCGTGATTTCGAGCATTTCTGGCCGTTTTCGTGGGCTATAGTCCACGATTTTCGGGTCCCGGGATGATTTCGATGCCGTGTGACCCCCGGTACACGACTCTAGCGGCATCATTAAAACTCGTGATTTCAAGCATTTCTTGCTGTTTTCGTGGGCTATAGTCCATGTTTTCGGTTCCCGGGAGGATTTTGAGGCCCCGTGACCCCCGGTACATGACTCTAGCGGCATCGTCAAAACTCGTGATCTCGAGCATTTCTGCCCGTCCATGTTTTCGGGTCCCGGGAGGATTTCGATGCCCCGTGACCCCCGGTACATGACTCTAGCGGCAATGTCAAAACTCGTGATCTCGAGCATTTCTGCCCGTTTTCGTGGGCTATAATCCATGTTTTCCGGTCCCGGGAGGATTTCGATGCCACGTGACCCCCGGTACATGACTCTACCGGCATCGCCAAAACTCGTGATTTCGAGCATTTCTGGCCGTTTTCGTGGGCTATAGTCCACGTTTTCGGTTCCCACGAGGATTTCGATGCCCCGTGACCCCCGGTACACGACTCTAGCGGCATCGTCAAAACTCGTGATTTCGAGCATTTCGGCCGTTTTCGTGGGCTATAGTCCACGATTTTCGGGTCCCGGGATGATTTCGATGCCCTGTGACCCCCGGTACACGACTCTAGCGGCATCATTAAAACTCGTGATTTCAAGCATTTATGGCCGTTTTCGTGGGCTATGGTCCACGTTTCGGGTCCCGGGAGGATTTCGATGCCCCGTGACCCACGGTACACGACTCTACCGGCATCGTCAAACTCGTGATTTAGAGCATTTCTGGCTGTTTTCGTGGGCTATAGTCCATGTTTTCTGGTCCCGGGAGGATTTTGATGCCCCGTGACCCCTGGTACACGACTCTGGCGGCATCGTCAAAACTCGTGATTT
Organism: Lolium rigidum; assembly: GCF_022539505.1. Classification (NCBI taxonomy): domain Eukaryota; kingdom Viridiplantae; phylum Streptophyta; class Magnoliopsida; order Poales; family Poaceae; genus Lolium; species Lolium rigidum. The sequence goes on along the minus strand of NW_025901118.1, from coordinate 7,415 downwards.
TGAGCATTTCTGGCCGTTTTAGTGGGTTATAGTCCACGGTTTTCGGGTCCCGGGAGGATTTCGATGCCCCGTGACCCCCGGTACATGACTCTAGCGGCATCGTCAAAACTCGTGATTTCGAGCATTTCTGGCCGTTTTAGTGGGCTATAGTCCACGGTTTTCGGGTCCCGGGAGGATTTCGATGCCCCGTTACCCCCGGTACATGACTCTAGCGGCATCGTCAAAACTCGTGATTTCGAGCATTTATGGCCGTTTTTGTGGGCTATAGTCCACGATTTTCGGGTCCCGGGATGATTTCGATGCCCTGTGACCCCCGGTACGAGACTCTAGCGGCATCATTAAAACTCGTGATTTCAAGCATTTATGGCCGTTTTCGTGGGCTATGGTCCACGTTTTCGGTTCCCACGAGGATTTCGATGCCCCGTGACCCCCGGTACATGACTGTAGTGGCATCGTCAAAACTCGTGATTTCGAGCATTTCTGGCCGTTTTCGTGGGCTATAGTCCACGATTTTCGAGTCCCGGGATGATTTCGATGCCCTGTGACCCCCGGTACGAGACTCTAGCGGCATCATTAAAACTCGCGATTTCGAGCATTTCTGGCCGTTTCGTGGGTTATAGTCCACGGCTTTCGGGTCCCGGGAGGATTTCGATGCCCCGTGACCACCGGTACACGACTCTAGCGGCATCATTAAAACTCGTGATTTCAAGCATTTATGGCCGTTTTCGTGGGGTATGGTCCACGTTTTCGGGTCCCGGGAGGATTTCGATGCCCCGTGACCCACGGTACATGACTCTACCGGCATCGTCAAAACTCGTGATTTCGAGCATTTCTTGCCGTTTTCGTGGGCTATAGTCCACGTTTTCGGTTCCCACGACGATTTCGATGCCCCGTGACCCCCGGTACACGACTCTAGCGGCATCGTCAAAACTCGTGATTTCGAGCATTTCTGGCCGTTTTCGTGGGCTATAGTCCACGATTTTCGGGTCCCGGGATGATTTCGTTGCCCCGTGACCCCCGGTACACGACTCTAGCGGCATCATCAAAACTCGTGATTTCGAGCATTTCTGGCCGTTTTCGTGGGCTATAGTCCACGATTTTCGGGTCCCGGGATGATTTCGATGCCCTGTGACCCCCGGTACACGACTCTAGCGGCATCATTAAAAATCGTGATTTCGAGCATTTCTGGCCGTTTTCGTGGGCTATAGTCCACGGTTTTCGGGTCCCGGGAGGATTTCGATGCCCCGTTACCCCCGGTACATGACTCTAGCGGCATCGTCAAAACTCGTGATTTCGAGCATTTCTGGCCGTTTTTGTGGGCTATAGTCCACGATTTTCGGGTCCTGGGATGATTTCGATGCCCTGTGACCCCCGGTACGAGACTCTAGAGGCATCATTAAAACTCGTGATTTCAAGCATTTATGGCCGTTTTCGTGGGCTATGGTCCACGTTTTCGGTTCCCACGAGGATTTCGATGCCCCGTGACCCCCGGTACATGACTGTAGTGGCATCGTCAAAACTCGTGATTTCGAGCATTTCTGGCCGTTTTCGTGGGCTATAGTCCACGATTTTCGGGTCCCGGGATGATTTCGATGCCCTGTGACCCCCGGTACGAGACTCTAGCGGCATCATTAAAACTCGCGATTTCGAGCATTTCTGGCCGTTTTCGTGGGTTATAGTCCACGGCTTTCGGGTCCCGGGAGGATTTCGATGCCCCGTGACCACCGGTACACGACTCTAGCGGCATCATTAAAACTCGTGATTTCAAGCATTTATGGCCGTTTTCGTGGGGTATGGTCCACGTTTTCGGGTCCCGGGAGGATTTCGATGCCCCGTGACCCACGGTACATGACTCTACCGGCATCGTCAAAACTCGTGATTTCGAGCATTTCTTGCCGTTTTCGTGGGCTATAGTCCACGTTTTCGGTTCCCACGACGATTTCGATGCCCCGTGACCCCCGATACACGACTCTAGCGGCATCGTCAAAACTCGTGATTTCGAGCATTTCTGGCCGTTTTCGTGGGCTATAGTCCACGATTTTCGGGTCCCGGGATGATTTCGATGCCCTGTGACCCCCGGTACACGCACTAGTAGGAAAACCCTTATAGGCAAAGCTTAGTTCTGTGGCGCACCAAAATAAATGCGCCACAGAAAGATTTTTTGTGGCGCACGAGGAGGAATGCGCCACAAAAATAAGCTATTTTTGTGGCGCACTACCGTGCCGTGCGCCACAGAAATTATGTGGGGCCCACATCCTGCCACCACCAATAATTAGTGTAGGTATTTCTGTGGCGCACATGACTTGCTGCGCCACAGAAATAAGTGTTTCTGTGGCGCACCTGCTCTGGTGCGCCACAGAAGTAGTTGATTCTGTGGCGCACTTGTGCTGGTGCGCCACAGAAATAGCGCCTTCTATAACCACCCGTACCCCCTCCCCCCGCCCGTACTTCTTCCTCCTCCACCCCTCTTCCTCTCCCTCGCGCGCCGCCGCCCGTACTTCTTCCTCCTCCACCCCTCTTCCTCTCCCTCGCGCGCCGCCGCCCGTACTTCCTCGTCCACCCCGCTTCCTCTCCCTCGCGCGCCGCTGCCTTCCATGGTGAGCGTGGCTGTCGTCGTCGCCGCCGCCGCCTCCTTCCTCCGCGAGGGCCGCATGCCGCCACGCTCCACCCATCCCCGCCACCGGCAGCACAAGCCGCTGCGGCGTGGAGGAGGAGGGCGGCCGCCGCATGGAGGAGGAGGGGCCGGCTCCGCGTCAAGGAGGAGGAGCCGCCGCCCTGCCATCATCGTCGACCTCCTCGTCCACCCCTACCCGGCCCCTCCCTCTTCCTCTACCCGACCGCTCCTCCAACGAGCATCGTCGGTGAGCTCCACCTCTCCCCTCCCCTCCCTCTTCCTCTCCCGTGCGGGCACAAAGTGCTCGACGAAATTACTTTGTCGGATTGAGTGATATGGCTACTCGCTTGTTTGCTCTCCAAATTACCAAGTGATATGGCTACTTGCTTGTTTGCTCTCCAAATTACTTTGTCGGATTTAAATGTCCTCTGGATCATTTGCAATAGTCACGGTGCACTTGTTAATTATGCATTTCATTTATCCGGTTAGTTTAACTTGATTGATTAGATAAATGAGATGAACTGCTGAGCGATAATGATCTCATGGATGGACTGGATGTAGCTAGAGGGTTGCCAATCATTGATTGGGTACCCTAGCTCATGCTCGAGCCCTATTGGGTTATGATGCGAGTGGCTTAGTGAATGTTCCTATGGGTTTGAGGTAGCCCCGACAGACCTTTATGTTGTCCAAGGGTGGCTCCCCTTTACTCTGTGGCTGTTGTTGTGACTCTCTCATGCTATCTGGTTGATCCATGACTAGATTACCAGTAGCTTTTGCTGTTGAAAACAAAATAGACATTTAAATGTCTATATTCTGATGGTATAACTAGATGTGTGGTGCTAGGTGAGTTTGGATGGCTAGTTAGGGATTAATCCATGTTGGATTTCTCTGGTAGTGTCACCATACTGACATACCAATGTTCCCTTGGTGATTTCCTTCCGGCTGATCTTCGGTTTGCTTCCACCAAATGGCTTAGTAGCCGGATGATGATACAAAGCCGGGTATTCTACCCATTTTGGCCTGGCAAGCATGTGGTGACTCACCGGCTCGTGTGTGCTTCGTTGGGCATGCACACTGCCCGGTGAGCTGTTTGGTCGTGTGTGTGTGTGTAGCCTGGCTTGGGACTTGGGTTGACTCCAATATTAAAAATGTCTCCCAAATATGGAGACAAACATTTTAACATTACCCCAATGATCTTCAAATGTTTTGCATGCTCGTTAGGCCTTAATTGATGCCTTATGATCCAAATTACTATATTATTGGATTGAGTGATATGGCTCATTGCTTGTTTGCTCTCCAAATTACCAAGTGATGAATATATAATCCCTTTGGAGCATCTGCCCCATGCTATATATGTGTATTTGACCATGCTTATGATGGATTTCTTTTAAGGACTCTAGCTAGATTAGAGGGGAAAAAGTTGCTCGCTTTGTTGCCTATGATAATGGATCATCAAATGTTTCCCTTTGTCCCTGGTTAATTGCCTCCTTAATTGATGCCTTATGAACCAAATTAATATATTATTGGATTGAGTGATATGGCTACTGCTTGTTTGCTCTCCAAATTACCAAGTGATGAATATATAATCCCTTTGGAGCATCTCCCCCATGCTATATATGTGTATTTGACCATGCTTATGATGGATTTCTTTTAAGGACTCTAGCTAGATTAGAGGGGAAAAAGTTGCTGCTTTGTTGCCTATGATAATGGATCATAAAATGTTTCCCTTTGTCCCATGGTTGCCTCCTTAATTGATGCCTTATGATCCAAATTACTATATTATTGGATTGAGTGACATGGCTACTTGCTTGTTTGCTCTCCAAATTACCAAGTGATGAATATATAATCCCTTTGGAGCATCTCGCCCCATGCTATATATATGTGTATTTGACCATGCTTATGATGGATTTCTTTTAAGGACTCTAGCTAGATTAGAGGGGAAAAAGTTGCTGCTTTGTTGCCTATGATAATGGATCATCAAATGTTTCCCTTTGTCCCCGGTTGCCTCCTTAATTGATTCCTTATGATCCAAATGACCCAAGTCCCTTGCATGATCCCATTTGTCCCTAATGTTGCTTAAGATGAATAAATTCCCTCTAATCACCATTTGGAGATCAAGACTAGTTCTTGATTTCCATTAGCTAGACTCCAATATTAAAAATGTCTCCCAAATATGGAGACAAACATTTTAACATTACCCCAAGTGATTTACTTGTCGATGATTAGATGGTTGGTCGATCACTCGTACACTCGGGGGTGGAGCAAGTGAGGCTTGGTGTGATGGCACAAATATCAATATCTTGTGCATCCTACCCGGCCTCACTTACTCCATCTCTCGGATGTTAATATTTGTTTCGACCAACAAAGTATGAGGCATTCCATTTAGTTGATACCACTTGGCTCTTTCTTCCATTTTAGTGCCGATGATTAGAATGTTCGGTCAATCGTACACTCCGGGGTGTCGCTAGTGAGCCTGGTGTGATGGCACAAATATCAATCTCTTGTGCATCCTACCCGGCCTCACTAACGCCATCCCGGGATGTTCATATTTGTTTCGACCAACAAAGTATGAGGCATTCCATTTAGTTCATACTAGCTACTTCTTAATTGCATTGGCCTTTCTTCCATTTTAGTGCCGATGATTAGAATGTTTGGTCACCTATACGCCGCAATATACTTTGTAGACGAGCCCCCCTTTCCCTGGCCGCCGTTCGCGTGAACGAGTCCTTGATGAGACAACAACGCCGACATGCCTCTCCGGCGCAGCACCACTTTTCTTCTCTCGCCGTCCGGTACGTGAACGAGTCCTTAATGCCAAGACGGTGCCAGCCTCCCTAGCATCATGCCGACCCCTGTTGTCGCGCTTCGGGCCGTGTCGATCATGCGCCCTGCACTCTTCGCCTTCTTGTCCGGTGAACTAATAGACTAATCGTTGGAATAAGGAAGCCGATGACGGCCGATCGCAATTTAATCTTGCGACCGAGCTGTCATCGGTTTCCTTATTCCAACGATCAGCCTATTGGTTCACCGGGCAAGAAGGCGAACAGTGCGTGGCGCGGGACACACGGCTTGAAGCGCGGCAACACGGCCCGGCATAATGCTCGGGCAGGCCGGCACGGTCTTTGCATCAAGGACTCGTTCCACCGGACGACGAGGGACCGGCGTGGTTCTCGCGCCGGAGATGCAGATCGGCGTTGTTGTGTCGTCAAGCACCCGTTGACGGAACGCCGACCGGGGAAAGGGGGCCCTTCGCAAAGTATTTGTGTTGACCAACAATGTATGAGGCACATATTCTATTTTGTCATTCCATTTGCTTTGAGATTTTCAAAATGCCGATGATTAAAATGTTTGGTCACCGTACACTTGGGGGTGGCGTAAGTGAGCCTGGTAAGATAGCACAAATATCAATCTCTTGTGCATCCTACCTGGCCTCGCTTACCCCATCCCTAAATGTTAATATTTGTGTTGACCAACAATGTATGAGGCACTTATTCCATTTTGTCATTCCATTTGCTTTGAGATTTTCAAAATGCCGATGATTAAAATGTTTGGTCACCGTACACTTGGGGGTGGCGTAAGTGAGCCTGGTAAGATAGCACAAATATCAATCTCTTGTGCATCGGACTTGGTCTCACCGACGCCATCTCTAAATGTTAATATTTGTGTTGACCAACAATGTATGAGGCACTTATTCCATTTTGTCATTCCATTTGCTTTGACATTTTCAAAATGCCGATGATTAAAATGTTTGGTCACCGTACACTCGGGGGCGGCGTAAGTGAGCCCGGTAAGATAGCACAAATATCAATCTCTTGTGCATCGGACTTGGTCTCACTTACACCGTCCCTCGAATGTTAATATTTGTGTTGACCAACAATGTATGAGGCATTTATTCCATTTCTCTTGTGCATCGGATACTTGTTGGTCTCACTTTCTTCCATTTTCATCATAGTAGGAACTGGATGGAAGGACCCCGATGCAAGCGAGCCTGGTGGGTAGAGATGACGGAGCAAAGGAGGAACCGGATGAAGACTACTTTGTATCTCGAAATTGTGAATTTTGTATGAATTAAGAGTTGTATGCAAAACATTTGACACTTGCCACTATATATGTATCTCGATCGGGCTCTAAGTAATGTGATGATGATGTCTATGTTATATCCGTGCAATGTACATGATATTTATATTATATCTGAATGTTGCTCGTATATAACCTGTGTATCCGTATTGTGTATCCGTATTGCTGTGTATAAACCGTATATGTATACCAGGCAGCACAAAATCGTGTATAATACAAGCAAATTCTGTGGCGCACTAAGAAGCAATTCTGTGGCGCACCCTTTTCGTGGCGCACCTAAGAACAAGTGCGCCACGTAAACCTTATTTTTGTGGCGCACAATCAGGTGCGCCACAGAAAGCTTATTTTTGTGGCGACGTTTCTATGGCGCACCACCCGTGCGCCACAGAATCAAATTTTCGTGCGCCACTGATGAGGCTTTTCCTACTAGTGACGACTCTAGCGGCATCATTAAAAATCGTGATTTCAAGCATTTATGGCCGTTTTCGTGGGCTATGGTCCACGTTTTCGGGTCCCAGGAGGATTTCGATGCCCCGTGACCCACGGTACACGACTCTACCGGCATCGTCAAACTCGTGATTTAGAGCATTTCTTGCCGTTTTCGTGGGCTATAGTCCACGTTATCGGTTCCCACGAGGATTTCGATGCCCCGTGACCCCCGGTACATGACTCTAGCGGCATCGTCAAAACTCGTGATTTCGAGCATTTCTGGCCGTTTTCGTGG
>NW_025901117.1:0-11076 GCF_022539505.1 Lolium rigidum | reverse complement strand
TTTGTTTTTGTCTTGCTTTATTTTATTTACTACTTTGTTTGCTGCACTTATATCAAAACACAAAAAAATTAGTTGCTAGCTTTACTTTATTTACTGTCTTGCATTCTATATCAAAAACACAAAAAAATTAGTTTACTTGCATTTACTTTATCTAGTTTGCTTTATTTACTACTGCTAAAATGGCCACCCCTGAAAATACTAAGTTGTGTGACTTCACTAGCACAAATAATAATGATTTCCTATGCACACCTATTGCTCCACCTGCTACTACGAGCAGAATTCTTTGAAATTAAACCCGCTTTCTTGAATCTTGTTATGCGAGAGCAATTTTCTCAGTGTTAGTTCGATGATGCTGCTGCCCATCTCAATAATTTTGTTGAACTATGTGAAATGCAAAAGTATAAAGATGTAGATGGTGACATTATAAAATTAAAATTGTTTCCTTTCTCATTAAGAGGAAGAGCTAAAGATTGGTTGCTATCTCTGCATAAGAATAGTATTGATTCATGGACTAAATGCAAGGATGCTTTTATTGGTAGATATTATCCCCCTGCTAAAATTATATCTTTGAGGAGTAGCATAATGAATTTTAAACAATTGGATAATGAACATGTTGCTCTAGCTTGGGAAAGAATGAAATCTTTGGTTAAAAATTGTCCAACCCATGGACTGACTACTTGGATGATCATCCAAACCTTCTATGCAGGACTAAATTTTTCTTCGCGGAATTTATTGGATTCAGCTGCTGGAGGTACCTTTATGTCCATCACTCTTGGTGAAGCAACAAAGCTTCTTGATAATATGATGATTAATTACTCCGAATGGCACACGGAAAGAGCTCCACAAGGTAAGAAGGTAAATTTTGTTGAAGAATCCTCTTCCTTGAATGATAAGGTTGATGCTATTATGTCTATGCTTGTGAATGATAGGACTAATGTTGATCCTAATAATGTTCCATTAGCTTCATTGGTTGCCCAAGAAGAACATGTTGATGTAAACTTCATTAAAAATAATAATTTCAACAACAATGCTTATCGGAACAATTCTAGTAATAACTATAGGCCATATCCTTATAATAATGGTAACGGTTATGCTAATTCTTATGGGAATTCTTACAACAATAATAGGAATACACCCCTGGACTTGAAGCTATGCTTAAAGAATTTATTAGTACACAAACTGCCTTTAACAAATCTGTTGAGGAAAAGCTCAATAAAATTGATATTCTTGCTTCTAGAGTTGATAGTCTTGCCTCTGATGTTGATCTTTTGAAATCGAAAGTTATGCCTAATAGGGATATTGAAAATAAAATTGTTACTACAGCAAATGCCATCCAAGTTAGAATTAATGAGAATATAAGATTAATGGCTGAACTGCGTGCTAGGTGGGATAGAGAAGAAAATGAAAAACTAGCTAAAGAGAAAAATGTAGCTAAAGTTTGGACTATTACCACCACTAGCAATGCTAATGATTCACATGTTGCTGCACCTCCTACTATTAATGGTAAAATAATTGGTGTTGGCAATGTTTCCACTCCTAGTGCAAAGCGCGCAAAATTACCTGAAACTGCTAAAGCTCACTGAAACTGCTCGTGATAAAACTGCTGAAATTTTTTCCAACCTTGGGGATGATAATCCCATTGCTTTAGATTGTAATGATTTAGATTTTGATGATTGCCACATCTCTGAAGTTATAAAGTTCTTACAAAAACTTGCTAAGAGTCCCAATGCTAGCGCTGTAAACTTGGCTTTCACAAAACATATTACAAATGCTCTCATAAAAGCTAGAGAAGAGAAACTAAAACTTGAAACTTCTATTCCTAGAAAGCTAGAGGATGGTTGGGAGCCCATCATTAAAATGAGGGTCAAAGATTTTGATTGTAATGCTTTATGTGATCTTGGTGCAAGTATTTCTGTTATGCCTAAAAAAGTCTATGATATGCTTGACTTGCCACCATTGAAAAACTGTTATCTGGATGTTAATCTCGCTGATAATGCTAAAAACAAACCGTTGGGGAGAGTTGATAATGTTCATATTATGGTTAACAATAACCTTGTCCCCGTTGATTTTGTTGTCTTGGATATTGAATGCAATGCATCTTGCCCCATTATATTGGGAAGACCTTTTCTTCGAACCGGTTGTGCTACTATTGATATGAAGGAAGGTAATATTAAATATCAATTTCCTCTCAAGAAAGGTATGGAACACTTCCCTAGAAAGAGAATGAAGTTACCTTATGATTCTATTATTAGAACAAATTATGATGTTGATGCTTCGTCTCCTGATGTTACTTGATATACACTTTATGCGCCTAGCTGAAAGGCGTTAAAGAAAAGCGCTTATGGGAGACAACCCATGTTTTTACTACAGTATTTTTGTTTTATATTTGAGTCTTGGAAGTTGTTTACTACTGTAGCAACCTCTCCTTATCTTAGTTTTATGTTTTGTTGTGCCAAGTAAAGTCTTTGATAGTAAAGTAAGTACTAGATTTGGATTACTGCGCAGTTTCAAATTTCTTTGCTGTCACGAATCTGGGTCTACCTCCCTGTAGGTAGCTCAGAAAATTAAGCCAATTTACGTGCATGATCCTCAGATATGTACGCAACTTTCATTAAATTTGGGCATTTTCATTTGAGCAAGTCTGGTGGCCTAATAAAATCCATCTTTACGGACTGTTCTGTTTTGACAGATTCTGCCTTTTATTTCGCATTGCCTCTTTTGCTATGTTGGATGAATTTCTTTGATCCATTAATGTCCAGTAGCTTTATGCAATGTCCAGAAGTGTTAAGAATGATTGTGTCACCTCTGAACATGTTAATTTTTATTGTGCACTAACCCTCTAATGAGTTGTTTCGAGTTTGGTGTGGAGGAAGTTTTCAAGGATCAAGAGAGGAGTATGATGCAATATGATCAAGGAGAGTGAAAGCTCTAAGCTTGGGGATGCCCCGGTGGTTCACCCCTGCATATTCTAAGAAGACTCAAGCGTCTAAGCTTGGGGATGCCCGAGGCATCCCCTTCTTCATCGACAACATTATCGGGTTCCTCCCTGAAACTTTATTTTTATTCCGTCACATCTTATGCACTTTGCTTGGAGCGTCGGTTTGTTTTTGTTTTTGTTTTGTTTGAATAAAATGGATCCTAGCATTCACTTTGTGGGAGAGAGACACGCTCCGCTGTAGCATATGGACAAGTATGTCCTTAGGCTCTACTCATAGTATTCATGGCGAAGTTTCTTCTTCGTTAAATTGTTATATGGTTGGAATTGGAAAATACTACATGTAGTAACTCTAAAATTTCTTGGATAATTTGATACTTGGAAATTGTTGTGCTCATGTTTAAGCTCTTGTATCATATACTTTGCACCCATTAATGAAGAAACACTTAGAGCTTGCTAATTTGGTTTGCATATTTGGTTTCTCTAGAGTCTAGATAATATCTAGTATTGAGTTTTGAACAACAAGGAAGACGGTGTAGAGTCTTATAATGTTTACAATATGTCTTTTATGTGAATTTTGCTACACCGTTCATCCTTGTGTTTGTTTCAAATAACCTTGCTAGCCTAAACCTTGTATCGAGAGGGAATACTTCTCATGCATCCAAAATCCTTGAGCCAACCACTATGCCATTTGTGTCCACCATACCTACCTACCACATGGTATTTATCCGCCATTCCAAAGTAAATTGCTTGAGTGCTACCTTTAAAATTCCATCATTCACCTTTGCAATATATAGCTCATGGGACAAATAGCTTAAAAACTATTGTGGTATTGAATATGTACTTATGCACTTTATCTCTTATTAAGTTGCTTGTTGTGCGATAACCATGTTTCTGGGGACGCCATCAACTACCCTTTGTTGAATATCATGTGAGTTGCTATGCATGTCCGTCTTGTCTGAAGTAAGAGAGATCTACCACCTTAATGGTTGGAGCATACATATTGTTAGAGAAGAACTTTGGGCCGCTAACTAAAGCCATGATTCATGGTGGAAGTTTCAGTTTTGGACATATATCCTCAATCTCATATGAGAATAATAATTGTTGCCACATGCTTATGCATTAAAGAGGAGTCCATTATCTGTTGTCCATGTTGTCCCGGTATGGATGTCTAAGTTGAGAATAATCAAAAGCGAGAAATCCAAAATGCGAGCTTTCTCCTTAGACCTTTGTACATGCGGCATTGAGGTACCCCATTGTGACACTTGGTTAAAACATGTGTATGTGATGATCCGGTAGTCCAAGCTAATTAGGACAAGGTGCGGGCACTATTAGTATACTATGCATGAGGCTTGCAACTTGTAAGATATAATTTACATAACTCATATGCTTTATTACTACCGTTGACAAAATTGTTTCATGTTTTCAAAATAAAAGCTCTAGCACAAATATAGCAATCGATGCTTTCCTCTTTGAAGGACCATTCTTTTTACTTTTATGTTGAGTCAGTTCACCTATCTCTCTCCACCTCAAGAAGCAAACACTTGTGTGAACTGTGCATTGATTCCTACATACTTGCATATTGCACTTGTCATATTACTCTATGTTGACAATTATCCATGAGATAAACATGTTACAAGTTGAAAGCAACCGCTGAAACTTAATCTTCCTTTGTGTTGCTTCAATACCTTTACTTTGATTTATTTCTTTATGAGTTAACTCTTATGCAAGACTTATTGATGCTTGTCTTGAAGTACTATTCATGAAAAGTCTTTGCTTTATGATTCACTTGTTTACTCATGTCATTACCATTGTTTTGATCGCTGCATTCATTACATATGTTTACAAATAGTATGATCAAGGTTATGATGGCATGTCACTTCAGAAATTATCTTTGTTATCGTTTTACCTGCTCGGGACGAGCGAGAACTAAGCTTGGGGATGCTGATACGTCTCCGACGTATCGATAATTTCTTATGTTCCATGCCATATTATTGATGATACCTACATGTTTTATGCACACTTTATGTCATATTCGTGCATTTTCCGGAACTAACCTATTAACAAGATGCCGAAGAGCCGGTTTACGTTTTCTGCTGTTTTTGGTTTCAGAAATCCTAGTGACGAAATATTCTCGGAATTGGACGAAATCAAGACCCAGGGTCCTATTTTGCCACGAAGCTTCCGGAAGACCGAAAGGGATACGAAGTGGGGCGACGAGGCGCCGCCACCATAGGGCCGCACGGCCAGAGGGGGGCCCGCGCCGCCCTATGGTGTGGGCCCCTCGTCAGCCCTCCGACTCGCCCTTCCGCCTACTTAAAGCCTCCGTCGCGAAACCCCCGATGCGAAAAACCACGATACGGAAAACCTTCCGGAGACGCCGCCGCCGCCAATCCCATCTCGGGGGATTCCGGAGATCTCCTCCGGCACCCCGCCGGAGAGGGGATTCATCTCCCGGAGGACTCTACACCGCCATGGTCGCCTCCGGAGTGATGAGTGAGTAGTTCACCCCTGGACTATGGGTCCATAGCAGTAGCTAGATGGTTGTCTTCTCCTCATTGTGCTTCATTGTTGGATCTTGTGAGCTGCCTAACATGATCAAGATCATCTATCCGTAATACTATATGTTGTGTTTGTCGGGATCCGATGGATAGAGAATACCATGTTATGTTAATTATCAAGTTATTACATATGTGTTGTTTATGATCTTGCATGCTCTCCGTTATTAGTAGAGGCTCTGGCCAAGTTTTTGCTCCTAACTCCAAGAGGGAGTATTTATGCTCGATAGTGGGTTCATGCCTGCATTGACACCTGGGACAGTGACAGAAAGTTCTAAGGTTGTGTTGTGCTGTTGCCACTAGGGATAAAACATTGGCGCTATGTCCGAGGATGTAGTTGTTGATTACATTACGCACCATACTTAATGCAATTGTCCGTTGTTTAGCAACTTAATACCGGAGGGGGTTCGGACGATAACCTCGAAGGTGGACTTTTTAGGCATAGATGCAGTTGGATGGCGGTCTATGTACTTTGTCGTAATGCCCAATTAAATCTCACTCGTACTTATCATGACATGTATGTGCATTGTTATGCCCTCTCTATTTGTCAATTGCCCGACTGTAATTTGTTCACCCAACATGCTTTTATCTTATGGGAGAGACACCTCTAGTGAACTGTGGACCCCGGTCCATTCTTTAATACTGAAATACAAATCTGCTGCAATACTTGTTTTTACTGTTTTCTCTGCAAACAATCATCTTCCACACAATACGGTTAATCCTTTGTTACAGCAAGCCGGTGAGATTGACAACCTAACTGTTTTGTTGGGGCAAAGTACTTTGGTTGTGTTGTGCAGGTTCCACGTTGGCGCCGGAATCTGTGGTGTTGCGCCGCACTACATCCCGCCGCCATCAACCTTCAACGTGCTTCTTGGCTCCTCCTGGTTCGATAAACCTTGGTTTCTTTCTGAGGGAAAACTTGTTGCTGTGCGCATCGTACCTTCCTCTTGGGGTTCCCAACGAACGTGTGAAATACACGCCATCATGCAACCAAACGCGGTCTCGTCCTGTCCCACGCGGTCCCTTTCTACCAGCCCCACGCGACGCGGCCCCACACGACGCGGCCCCATACGTGACAGAACGGTCAAATAAACGGGAATCCTGCCGTCTGAGCTGCTTCTGCGGGTTTCAAACAAGGGCTTGGGGAAAACTGAGGAAAAACTAAGGAGCTGGGGAAAACTGAGTACAACTAAGGAGCCAGGGGCAGGAAAATAGAAAACCCTAAAAACTATTGTGGTGAAGAATATGTAGCTATGTGTCTTATTTCTTAATAAGTTGCTTGTTGAGCGGTAACCATGTTTCTGGGGACGCCATCAACTTACACCTTTGTTGAATATCATGTGAGTTGCTATGCATGTTCGTCTTGTCTGAAGTAAGGGAGATTTTCATGATCAAATGGTTTGAGTATGCATATTGTTAAGAAGAACATTGGGCCGCTAACTAAAGCCATGAATCATGGTGGAAGTTTCAGTTTGGACACTTAATCCTCAATCTCTTATGAGAATATTATCTGTTGTTGAATGCTTATGCATTAAAGAGGAGTCCATTATCTGTTGTCTATGTTGTCCCGGTATGGATGTCTAAGTTGAGAATAATCAAAAGCGAGAAATCCAATGCGAGCTTTCTCCTTAGACCTTTGTACAGGCGGCATAGAGGTACCCCTTTGCGACACTTGGTTGAAACATATGCTATGCAATGATAATCCATGTTAATCCAAGCTAATTAGGACAAGGTGCGGGCACTATTGGTATACTATGCATGAGGCTTGCAACTTATAGGATATCTTATACATAACGCATATGCTTTATTACTACCGTTGACAAAATTGCTTCTATGTTTTCAAAATGAAAAGCTCTAGCACAAAAATAGTAATCCATACTTCCCTCTGCGAAGGGCCTTTCTTCTACTTTATTGTTGAGTCAGTTTACCTACTTCTTTCTATCTTAGAAGCAAACACTTGTGTCAACTGTGTGCATTGATTCTTACATGTTTACTTATTGCACTTGTTATATTGCTTTATGTTGACAACTATCCATGAGATATATATGTTACAAGTTGAAAGCAATTGCTGAAACTTATATCTTCCTTTGTGTTGCTTCAATGCCTCTACTAAGAATTTATTGCTTTATGAGTAACTCTTATGCAAGCCTTATTGATGCTTGTCTTGAAAGTATTATTCATGAAAAGACTTTGCTATATGATTCATTTGTTTACTCATTATCTTCATCATTTGCTTCGAATCGCTGCATTCATCTCATATGCTTTACAATAGTATGATCAAGATTATGATAGCATGTCACTTCAGAAATTATCTTTGTTATCGTTTACCTACTCGAGGGCGAGTAGGAACTAAGCTTGGGGATGCTTGATACGTCTCAAACGTATCTATAATTTCTTATGTTCCATGCTACTTTATTGATGATACTCACATGTTTTATACACATTATATGTCATTATTATGCGTTTTCCGGAACTAACCTATTGACGAGATGCCGAAGGGCCAGTTGTTGTTTTCTTGCTGTTTTTGGTTTCAGAAATCCTAGTAAGGAAATATTCTCGGAATTGGACGAAATCAATGCCCAGCATCTTAGAATTCCACGAAGCTTCCAGAACACCCGGGAGGGACCAGAGGAGAGCCACAGGGCCACCAGACAACAGGGCGGCGCGGCCCAAGGGGGGGCGCGCCCCCCTATTGTGTGGCTCCCCCCTAACCCTTCCGACTCCGCCTCTTCGCCTATTTAAGGGTCCCTGACCTAAATCTTCGAGACGGAAAAGCCACGGTACGAAAAACCTTCCAGAGCCGCCGCCATCGCGAAGCCAAGATCTGGGGGACAGGAGTCTCTGTTCCGGCACGCCGCCGGGACGGGGAAGTGCACCCGGAAGGCCTCTCCATCGACACCACCGCCATCTCCATCAACGCTGCTGTCTCCCATGAGGAGGGAGTAGTTCTCCATCGAGGCTAAGGGCTGTACCGGTAGCTATGTGGTTAATCTCTCTTCCATGTACTTCAATACAATGATCTCATGAGCTGCCTTACATGATTGAGATTCATATGAGCTTTGTATCACTATTCATCTATGTGCTACTCTAGTGATGTTATTAAAGTAGTCTATTCCTCCTTCATGATGTAATGTGGACAGTGTGTGCATCATGTAGTACTTGGTATAGTTTATGATTGTGATCTCTTGTAGATTATGGAGTTAACTATTACTATGATAGTATTGATGTGATTTATTCCCCCTTTCATAGCTGATGTTGACAGTGTGCATGCTATGTTAGTACTCGGTATAATTGCGTTGGTCTATCTTGCACTCTAAGGTTATTTAAATATGAACATCGAATGTTGTGGAGCTTGTTAACTCCGGCATTGAGGTGCTCTTGTAGCCCTACACAATTAATGGTGTTTGTCATCCAACAAGAGAGTGTAGAGTGGTTTTATTATGTGATCAATGTTGAGAGTGTCCACTAGTGAAAGTATGATCCCTAGGCCTTGTTTCCAAATACTGCAATCATCGCTTATTTACTGTTTTACTGCATCTTTACTTCCTGCAATATTAATACCATCAACTGCACGCCAGCAAGCTATTTTCTGGAGCCGTTACTACTGCTCATATTCATTCATACCACTTGTATTTCACTATCTCTTCGCCGAACTAGTGCACCTATACATCTGACAAGTGTATTAGGTGTGTTGGGGACACAAGAGACTTCTTGTGTCGTGATTGCAGGGTTGCTTGAGAGGGATATCTTTGACCTCTTCCTCCCTGAGTTCGATAAACCTTGGGTGATTCACTTAAGGGAAACTTGCTGCTGTTCTACAAACCTCTGCTCTTGGAGGCCCAACACTGTCTACAGGAATAGAAGCGTGCGTAGACATCAACCGTCTCCAACATTCCAGCTGTTGTCGACTGGCTCCGCCGCTCCTCTTGCCGCGTGGGTATTACCATGGCGCTGAGCATGGTGCTGGCCCACTACTCGGAGGGGTTTGACGTGGAGGAGGTCACGGCTGGCTTCCCCTCGGAGACTGGCGAGTTTGACGTCGCCGAGGTGCTGCGCTTGATGGAGGCGGTGCGCCCCTACGCCGACCGGGTGTTGGCGACCGCGGACTTGGAGACACACATTGCCAGCCAATCGGCGTCCGGGGATGCGGAGAAGGAAGCTGGCCCGGTGGATTTCCCCGCGGAGCGCCTGTTCCATGCCGCGGCTGCCAACTCCCTGTCCACTTACCCGGTCGTCTTGTATACTCCGAAGTTCCGCCATGGCGACGGTGGCGCCGAGCCGGTCGTAGAGGAAGCTCCGGGGCCATCCCAGTAGTGTCTTGTAAACCTGTGGATGATGCCACTCAAATTCCCGCGAGGGTGTGACTCGCGGGTGTTAGTTGTAAATAAAGTGCTAGCTTTTGCTTAAGTATAACTTGGCGACCACTTTTGAGATATGTAAACGTATCGGTAATGTTTTCTGTTTGAGTTGGGTCCGACTCTCCATGGCCAATAGGCCAGTCGCCATGCGACCCCGATGAAGGCTATCGACTTGACTGTTTTCCTTGTCGAGCTGGGCGTCCCCAGTCGCAGTACGTAGTCATTGTAGTGCGAATAGCAGCCTCACGGGTGGAGTAGCAGGTTGGTTATAGTTGCGCTGTTTATATGTAGCGCGCCTCTCGTCGTGGCTCGGTGAGCCAGTCGCTTGGCGACTCCAAAGGGGGTTCTTGCGGGCGTTGTTCCTTGGCGAGCCGCGGGTCCGTTTTGCGGGGTCCCTGGTCGAAGTACTTAGCCACTCAAGTCACCCGCCTAAGGTAGAGGAGGGCATCGGTGTGCTGTATAGCGTAGCACTAGGCGATCGCCGTGGCCTGGGGGGCTGGTCGGGCATGCGACCCTGCTGTAGGTTCCAGTCGCCGTTTTCACCTGACGGCGTAAGGGGTGGGGGGTAACCGGGCCTGGTGTTGCACCCGGGTAACCAATCATGCCCTTGTTAGCCCGGCTACTTGGCCGATCGTGGACTTCTCTCTTCCAGCAGCGGCGATCGAAGGTCTCACAGTACCAAGTCGCGTGCCATGGCGATTGGGCTCGTGTTTACCGAGATGGGAGATGCGGTTATCTGGCGGGTAGCGGAGGGGCGATCGGTGTTGAAGATTGACGCAATCGGCGATTTTGATTAATCACTGAATTTGTGGGTTACACATCTTCCTTAGGTGTAAAACCGTCGGAGGAGATTGACATTCCAGGGGCGCTCTACCTCTCGGGTGAGTGGTTCGCCTTTGTCGTCCTTGCGGACGTCGGTGAGGTAGTAGGAGTCGTTGCCGAGTACGCGGCTGATGGCGAAAGGTCCTTCCCATGGGGGGGACAGCTTGTGCATGCCTTTCTTGTCTTGGATTAGCCGAAGCACAAGATCCCCAACTTGGAAGGAGCGACTCCGAACGCGACGGCTGTGGTAGCGGCGGAGATCTTGCTGGAAGATGGCGGTCCTAGAGAGTGCGAGGTCCCTGGCCTCGTCGAGGAGGTCAATGTCGTCTTGGCGAGCGCGCTCGTTGTCTTCTTCAGCGTAGTTGGTGACCCGTGGCGAGTCGTAGGCGATGTCCGTGGGCAT
>NW_025901116.1:0-13244 GCF_022539505.1 Lolium rigidum | reverse complement strand
TCACTCTTCTTGATCATAGTATATCATCCTCCTCTTTTGACCCTTGAAAACTTCCTCCACACCAAACTCGAAACAACTCATTAGAGGGTTAGTGGATAATAAAAATTCACATGTTCAGACGTGACACAATCATTCTTAACACTTCTGGACATTGCATAAAGCTACTGGACATTAATGGATCAAAGAAATTCATCCAACATAGCAAAAGAGGCAATGCGAAATAAAAGGCAGAATCTGTCAAAACAGAACAGTCCGTAAAGATGGATTTTATTAGGCAACCAGACTTACTCAAATGAAAATGCTCAAATTGAATGAAAGTTGCGTACATATCTGAGGATCACTCACGTAAATTGGCTTAATTTTCTGAGTTACCTACAGAGAATTAGACCCAGATTCGTGACAGCAAAGAAATGCGGAACTGCGCAAGTAATCCAAATCTAGTACTTACTTTACTATCAAAGACTTTACTTGGCACAACAAAACACAAAACTAAGATAAGGAGAGGTTGCTACAGTATTAAACAACTTCCAAGACTCAAATATAAAACAAAGTACTGTAGCAAAATAACACATGGGTTATCTCCCAAGAAGTTCTTTCTTTATAGCCATTAAGATGGGCTCAGCAGTTTTAATGATGCACTCGCAAGAGACAGTATGTGAAGCAAAAGAGAGCATCAAGAGGCAAATTCAAAACACATTTAAGCCTAACATGCTTCCTATGCATAAGAATCTTGTAAATAAACAAGTTCATGAAGAGCAAAGTAACAAGCATAGGAAGATAAAACAAGTGTAGCTTCAAAAATTTCAGCACATAGAGAGGTGTTTTAGTAACATGAAAATTTCTACAACCATATTTTCCTCTCTCATAATAACTTTCAGTAGCAACATGAGCAAACTCAACAATATAACTATCACATAAAGCATTCTTATCATGAGTCTCATGCATAAAATTATTACTCTCCACATAGGCATAATCAATTTTATTAGTTGTAGTGGAAGCAAATTCAACAAAGTAGCTATCATTATTATTCTCATCAAGTGTAGGAGGCATAGTATAATCACAACAAAATTTACTCTCCATAGTAGGTGGCAACAAAAGACCAGTATCATTATAATCATCATAAATAGGAGGCAAAGTATCATCAAAGCAAATTTTCTCCTCAATGCTTGGGGGACTAAAAAGATCATGAAAACCAGCTTCCCCAAGCTTAGAACTTTCTATATCATTATCAACAATGGTGTTCAAAGCGTTCATACTAATATTACTACCAGAATGCAAATAAGATTCCATAGGTTTTTTAATTTTTGCATCAAACAATCCCTGTTTTAAATCAGGAAATAGAATAAGAAGCTCATTGTTGTCCATTATGCCAAACTAGTGTAAACAAGAAACAAAAAGATGCAATTGCAGGATCTAAAGGAAATAGCTTCGAGCACACACACAACGGCGCCAGAAAATTACTTTACCTGAGACCGGAGTATGAGTGCCTTTTACCTTTCCTCCCCGGCAACGGCGCCGGAAAAGTGCTTGATGTCTACGGGAGCTTCTATTCTTGTAGACAGTGTTGGGCCTCCAAGAGCGAGAGGTTTGTAGAACGAGCGGCAAGTTTCCCTTAAGTGGATTACCCAAGGTTTATCGAACTCGGGGAGGAAGAGGTCAAAGATATCCCTCTCATGCAACCCCGCAACCACAAAGCAAGAAGTCTCTTGTGTCCCCAACACACCTAATAGGTGCACTAGTTCGGCGAAGAGATAGTGAAATACAGGTGGTATGAATAAGTAGTAGCAACGGCACCGGAAAAGTGCTTTGCCCAGGACAGTAAACAAGCAGTAGTAACGCAGCAGTAGTAACGCAGTAAAACAGTAAACAAGCAGACGTTAGCGATATTTAGGAACAAGGCCTAGGAATTACACTTTCACTAGTGGACACTCTCAACATTGATCACATAACAGAATAGATAAATGCATACTCTACACTCTTGTTGGATGATGAACACATTGCGTAGGATTACACGAACCCTCAATGCCGGAGTTAACAAGCTCCACAATAATGCTCATATTTTAGTAACCTTTAGTGTAAGATAGATCAAAAGACTAAACCAAGTACTAACATAGCATGCACACTGTCACCTTCATGCATATGTAGGAGGAATAGATCACATCAATATTATCATAGCAATAGTTAACTTCGCAATCTACAAGAGATCATGATCATAGCATAAACCAAGTACTAACACGGATGCACACACTTGTCACCATTATACCGTGCGGGAGGAATAAAACTACTTTAATAACATTGCTAGAGTAGCACATAGATAAATTGTGATACAAAACACATTGCAATCATAAAGAGATATAAATAAGCACTTCACTACGCCATTCATAACGGTGAGTAAGTATTCTGTGAAATATAGCCTAAGAGACCCACACGGTGCACACACTGTCACCTTTACACACGTGGGACAAGGAGTCTCCGGAGATCACATAAGTAAAACTCACTTGACTAGCACAATGACATCTAGATTACAAGCATCATCATATGAATCTCAATCATGTAAGGCAGCTCATGAGATTATTGTATTGAAGTACATAGGAGAGAGATGAACCACATAGCTACCGGTACAGCCCCGAGCCTCGATGGAGAACTACTC
Organism: Lolium rigidum; assembly: GCF_022539505.1. Lineage (NCBI taxonomy): Eukaryota > Viridiplantae > Streptophyta > Magnoliopsida > Poales > Poaceae > Lolium > Lolium rigidum. The sequence goes on along the minus strand of NW_025901116.1, from coordinate 10,594 downwards.
CCTCCTCATGGGAGCAGCAGCGGTGATGAAGATGGCGGTGGAGATGGCAGCGGTGTCGATGGAGAAGCCTTCCGGGGGCACTTCCCGCTCCGGCAGGGTGCCGGAACGGAGACTCCTGTCCCCCGGATCTTGGCTTCGCGATGGCGGCGGCTCCGGAAGGTTTTCCGTATCGTGGTTTTTCGCCTCGGGGTTTTCGCGACGGAGGCTTTATATAGGCGAAGAGGCGGCGCAGGAGGGTCGAAGGGGTGGCCACACCATATGGCGGCGCGGCCAGGGCCTGGGCCGCGCCCGCCTATGGTCTGGGGGCCCAGTGCCCCCCCTCTGGTCCTTCCCGGGTGTTCTGGATGCTTCCGGTGAAAATAGGAACCTGGGTCTTGATTTCGTCCGATTCCGAGAATATTTCGTTACTTGGATTTCTGAAACCAAAAACAGCAGAAAACAGCAATCGGCACTTCGGCATCTTGTTAATAGGTTAGTTCCAGAAAATGCACGAATATGACATAAAGTGTGCATAAAACATGTAGGTATCATCAATAATATGGCATAGAACATAAGAAATTATCGATACGTCGGAGACGTATCAATAATTATATTGTTAAGCAAGAAAATTTTAATATGAGAGTAGAGAATCATCTAATGGAAAATTCTCAAGCCATTAGTGAATTGCATGATATTGTGGAGAGAACCTCCAATGGTGTTAAGATGCTTGTTAAACATTTTCATATGATTCAAACTCAAATTTATCAACTCACTAAAGTGCAAAATGACTTGTTAGGAAATAATGCTAAAGAAAAACATGCTTATGAAGTGACAACTAGAGGTGGTGTCTCTACCCAGGATCCTCTATATCCTGAAGGGCATCCCAAAAGAATTGAACAAGATTCTCAACAAACTAAAACTAGTGCTCCATCTAAGAAAAAGAAGAAGAAACATAAAAATGTTGTAGAATCCTCTGAACCTGCTAATGATCCTAATAGTATTTCTATTTCTGATGCTGAAACTGAAAGTGGTAATGAACATGATAAAGATAATGATAAGAGTGATACTCCTGATAAAGAAGAGGTTGAAAAAGAACCTGAAAAGCATGCTAAAAATAAAAAGTATACTAAAGAAGATTTTATTGCTGAGAAACATGGTAATGAAAGAGAACCTTGGGTGCAAAAGCAAATGCCTTTTCCTGCTAAAAAACTAAAATCAAAGGAAGAAGAACACTATAATAAATTTTGTGATTGGATGAAACCTTTATTCTTGCAAATCCCTTTGATCGATGCTATTAAATTGCCTCCTTATTCAAAGTATATGAAAGATATTGTTACTAACAAAAGGAAAATCCCCAATGAGGAAATTTCCACTATGCTTGCTAATTACTCTTTCAATGGCAAAGTTCCAAAGAAGTTGGGCGACCCAGGTATACCTACTATTCCTTGTTCTATTAAGAATAATTATGTTAAAACTGCTCTATGTGACTTGGGCGCTGGTGTTAGTGTTATGCCTTTTTCTCTTTATAAGAGACTTTACTTAGATAAGTTGATACCTACTGATATATCTTTGCAAATGGCTGATAAATCTACTTGCTATTCCTGTTGGTATATGTGAGGATGTTCCTGTTCAAGTTACTAATAACTCGCTTGATATTAACTGATTTTGTTGTGTTGGAAATTCCTGAAGATGATAATATGTCTATTATTCTTGGGAGACCTTTTCTTAACACCGCGAGGGCTGTTATTGATTGCAATAAAGGAAAGGTTACTTTCAATGTTGATGATAAGGAACACACCGTCTATTTCCCCAAGAGGATTGAAAAGGCGTGCGGAGTTAATACAATTTCTCATGTGAGAACTATCAAAGTGGGAACCATCGATTGTCCTATATATGAGCCTAAAGAAGAATATCAAACTCTTGTGATTGGATCCATATCAATACAATTCAAGAAAATGAAGAAGTTCAAATTTGGAGAATTGTTCAAGAAAGGAACAACCAGCACCGGGAGGCCTTCTAGGACCGCCACCCAAATTAGGCGGTCGTACAATGAGGACATCATCGCGCCTAGCTTCGCACCCGAAGAGGACAATGGGGCTCCTAATGCCTCATCCTTCCCATGTTATGATTTTCTGACAAATGCAGGGATATTGGATGATTTCTTCACCCTTGTCAACAGGGCGGGCTTAACCACCTACGTTGGAGATGAAAGGGAGCAATACTACATGCTCACCAAATTTTTTGTGGAGAGCTTCAAGTTCCAGAACACGGAATATAATCCGACAGTTGCATTCAAGATCTATGGTACTCCTGTTACTATGGAATTGGAAGAATTTTGTCGTGCATTGGATATTGCCCCTGTAGGTACAGCAAGGAGTATTGATAACAACCCTCGGGACTTGTTGGAGCTCTATCGAGGGATCACCAATGATGACTGTCGCACCATTCAGCGGGGCAAGATAAGGAACATTCAACTCCCCGCCATTAAATATTTTGCATATTACGTTGCCACTAGCATACTTGGTAGGGAGAACACTAGCAATATTTCTAGTTACCATCTTGCTTTCTTGAATATTGCACTTAACTGGACAGACATCTTATCATCTTGGTTCTCTTATTGCTCGCCGCTTGTCTACCAAGGGGCCTATTTTTGGAGGAACTATTGCACTGCGCATTTTAACACATTTAGAGCTTCCTATTGATCCTAATGATATGCCATTAACCCCTAGGAGGCTTGATATCATTGCTATGAAAAGCCATCAATTTGTTACCACCGAGTCTACTTTAGATAATATGGCCTATAGAATGTTGTTTGCTGACGGGGATGAGAAAGAAATCCCTCTTCCCCAGCCAGGTTTGTTCGATATTGACAGGCAACCATGGTCGCGCACTAAGGAGGAGGTGGATGAACATATGAAGATACAAGATTTCCATAAACAGCATGACTCCGAGGACGCCGAGCCCTCATACGATTACACCGTCACGTATCCGGGTGCTTCTTCTAGTACATACCCGGAATATGATCCATCTTCGTCGTACCACGGAGACACTACCTCATGGTCTCGATGGGGTTGAACTCCACTTAGGCCAAAAGCCTAAGCTGGGGGGAGGTATACCGGCATCACTCATTCTTTGCATATTATGATTGCTGGATACTTGTATATACTTGTTTAGTTTGTTTGAGTGGTTTTCTAATAAGAGGAAGATGATATTTGGGGAAGTGCTGCCTGAAAACAGATTCTGGGCTGTTACCGTAAAAATTCGTGCGCACAGCCAGAACGTTATTTTGAGCTGCCAATTTTTGTGCATGTTCCCTAGGTTGTTATCTAACTTTCATTAGTTGAACACTTTTCGAACTGAGCAACGTAAGATTTTTGTAAAAATCGATTTCTGTACTGCTGTCAGGTTTTGGCAGATTTCTGCCATCTCGCTTTTCTGTGTTTCTTTTAATTTGCTATTTCTTGCTTTCACCTTGTTTCTTTCCCAAAACACAAAAAGACCAAAAATATTTCTGTTGTTTCTCTTCGCCATTTGTTTATCTTGATTTCTTGCATTTGTTTCGCTTTATTTGCTATTGCTAGTTTGCTATAAGAAAACCCAAAAAGATTTTGCTTTGTTGGCTTGTTTCCTTTTGTTCTTATTCTCAAATTCGAAAACACCAAAAATATTTGCTGTTCTTCTTTGGTTTGTAAAGTTCATCATGAGTTCAATGGTCTTCGGTGGCTGGAGCGTGGTTTCGTTTCATATTATCCAAGCTACACAAGTGAAAAGGCAATAATGACGATCTACGACAATCTGATTGTGGCGAGAGGCTGGTATGAACTCTATTTGTTTTCATTTTTGTACATATACTCATCCATGTGAGCATGCTTAGTTGGTTCATGTGAGGTATATGTCATTTAAGAAAGTCTAGTAGTTCATGATCTCTCATAATTAGCTCCAATCTATTAATATGAGTAGCATGTCATGGATGTTTGCTTGCATTGTTTTATTCATAAGTAAGTATGGCATTGTGGTATCCTCCTCTGAATAATTCATTTATATCGACTTGGCACATGCTCACGCATGCATATGACTGAACAAGAGTCAATTAAGCCTCAATGATTTACATTGCTTCAGAGTTCTTGTATCACTTTTATGCCTCAGTTAATTTATTTTGCCACAAGCATGATTATGACAGTTATTGCTCTCTTGATTTGTCGCTCCCTAGTCTTTTGCTAGGCTTCACTTGTACTGAGTGGGAACGCTGCTCGTGCCTCCGAACACATGAAAACCAAGTTATTCCAGAGTGTCCACCATAAATACCTATGCATGGCATTTCAAACCATTCCAAGTAAATTCTCATGCGCTACCTTTAAAACCTTCAAAATGCTTCTTAATTTGTGTTAATGTTTCATAGCTCATGAGGAAGTATGTGGTGTTTAGCTTTCAACCTTGTCCTTTACTTTTGACGGACTCTCATATGGAATAGTGGCACATCCGCTTATCCAATAATTTTGCAAAAAGAGCCGGCAATGGGATTCCCGAGTCCCGAATTAATTAACTTAAATAGACACTCCTCCATGGTTTGTGATTGTTGGACGGCACCCGAAGGATTCGGTTAGCCATGGCTTGTGTAAGCAAAGGTTGGGGGGAGTGTCATCATCATAATAAAACTAAACTAAAATGGCACTCCTTCATGGTATGTGATTGTTGGCAGGCACCCGAGGATTCGGTTAGCCATGGTTTGTGTAAGAAAGGTTGGAAGGAGTGCCACATAAAAATGCAAATAATTCATGGGAGCCGCTCTTGAAAGTCCGGTTGGCGAGGTAGTTGGTGTACACATTACCATTCGTTGACACCAACAAACACCTCTCAAAATAATTTTACTCCTGCTTTGCAAATGAAAAGCTCTAGCGCATGTTAATCCCTGCTTCCCTCTGCGAAGGGTCAATCTTTTACTTTTATGTTGTGTCTCCATTATTTCTTTGAGCACTTTCTTGAGAGCACAACTGTCATTCTTAGTATAATATGCTTGTCTCAAAATATGATTGATTGTGGTATAACTTTGATGCTCTTATCTTTGACAATCACTACTTCTAGTCTTTCTATGAACTCCAGAGGTGCCCGGGCATTTACGTTTTGCCAATCAAATACAGGCAAGCGAGATACCACTTTATCATACTCTCTTATGAACATTGCAATCCTGCTTATATACATGATTCATGATGCTTATTATTAATTGTTGGTACCTCTTCATGATTGACATAGCTGTTAGATGATCTTATTTGCATGTACCTTATTATGAACTGCTTAAGTATTAGCCATATCATGAGAATATATACATCATATGAGCAAATGTGTTCGTGAAAGTTCTTTTATCGCTCAGTTGTTAACTGAATTGCTTGAGGACAAGCAATAAGCTAAGCTTGGGGGAGTTGATACGTCCAAAACGTATCTACTTTCCCGAACACTTTTGCTATTGTTTTGCCTCTAATTTGTGTATTTTGGATGCAACTAACACGGACTAACGCTGTTTTCGGCGGAACTGTTCCGGTGTCTCGTTTTTGTGCAGAAATCCAACTTTCGGGAAAAACCTCGGGATTTTGACGAAAGGGCCTATTTTCCCGAATGCGACGGAGCCGGAAGGACAATTGAAGTGGAGGCCCGAGGGCCCCACACCATATGGCGGCGCGGCCCAGGGGGGCCCGCGCGGCCATGTGGTGTGGCCCCCTCGGCCGGCCTCCGACGCCCTCCTTCGGACTACTTATTCGCCTCGACCTAAAAACGCACTGGGAGAAGTCGAAGTCGCCAGAAACCCTCTAGAACGCCGCCACATCGCGAAACTCCGTCGCGGGAGCCAGAAGTCTCCGTTCTGGCACTCCGCCGGGACGGGGAATTGGAGGAGATCATCACCGCCATCACCGCCAATGCCTCTCCATCAACCAGACAATGTTTCCCCCATCCATGTGTGAGTAATTCCCCCGCTGTAGGCCGAAGGGGATGGTAGGGATTGGATGAGATTGGTCATGTAATAGCATAAGATTGTTAGGGCATAGTGCTTAGTGTCCGTAGATGGTACTTTTATGATATTGTTGCAACTTGTTATGCTTAATGCTTGTCACTAGGGCCCGAGTGCCATGATCTCAGATCTGAACATGTTATTGATTCATGAAGATATTCGTTGTTTATGATCTTACCCGCAAGTTGTATACACATGTCGCTGTCCGGAACCAATGGCCCCGAAGTGACAGAAATCGGGACAACCGGAGGGAATGGTAGCGATGTGAGGATCACATGTGTTCACGGAGTGTTAATGCTTTGCTCCGGTACTACCTTAATATCCAGTAGTTTCCCTTGAGGCCCAGCTGCCACCGGCTGGTAGGACAAAAGATGTTGTGCAAGTTTCTCATTGCGAGCACGTACGACTATAATTGGAACACATGCCTATTGATTGATTAGTACTTGGATACCGTTTTATTATTATCCGCAAATGCCCTGCTATGATTGTTACATGAGTTTCTCTCATCCATGCAACGCCCGTCATCCGTCCCCGTGCCTACAGTATTTTAATCCTGTTGTTTACTAAAATCACTACTGCTGTCTTTGTTACTCTGCTGCTGTTATTTCACTACCGCTACTGCTATAAAACTGTTACTACTGATAAACTCTTGCGAGCAAGTCTGTTTCCAGGTGCAGCTGAATTGACAACTCCGCTGTTAAGGCTTTCAATTATTCTTTGTCTCCCCTTGTGTCGAATCAATAAATTGGGTAATACTTCCCTCGAAGACTGTTGCGATCCCCTATACTTGTGGGTCATCATTTACCAGGACAAATTCAAGCATGCGGTGGTCCTGGTTGAGGCAGACGAGGATGAGGGTGTTGCGGAAGATCGAGAGGTAGCAGTAGCTGAATGGGCTCGGGCGGCAAGCCCCGTGTCCTGCAAGTGAGTTAAGCCACAAGGCCCTCCAAAAGGGTTCGACTTCGACGTGACCAAAGCTAAGCAGATTTTCGACCTCTTACTCACGGAGAAGCAGCTAAAGGTACCCGAAGGCCACAAGATCCCCACGGTGCAGGAGCTGAACGGAAAGCCATACTGGAAGTGGCATAACACGTTCACCCACACCACTAACGACTGCAGGGTGTGGCGTCAGCAGATCCAAATGGCGATAGAAAAAGGGCGGTTAATTTTCAACCAGTACGCCATGAAGGTCGACACACACCCCTTCCCCGCCGTTGATATGGTGGAGTGTACTTACCATGGAGGGTGCCAGCCAGACTTCTCGTGCAATATCAACATGGTGGGACCTGGGCACCACTCTGGTAAGGACGGAGATGAGGGCAGCTGCTCTCATAGCAAAGACACAGAGGAAGCCGCTCCACGCGATCGGCTCCGCCACGACGGCAAGCGCTACGTCACAGAGGGAGAAGTGAAGAACATAAGATATTAGCGACCTCTCTCTGATAACCTCCTCAACAAGTATGTGAGTCAGTATGACCAACGCCGACGATACAACGACGATGATGAAAAAGATCGTCTGGCTAGGGACGAAAGGAGACGTCGTCGGCATGATCACGACGAGGAGCGATATGAGCGCCACGCCAAGGAAAAGTCGAGGGAGCAAGACGACGTGGATAGGCACTGGGACTGCCCCTTCTTCAGACACTGCTGGGATTCAGGAATGAGCCGATTGCCAACAATCGGCAATTGCCCAGAATGTAAACAAAGGAAGAAGGATGCAGCTAACGTGTCCGTGTTCAAACGTCTAGGGCCTCTCCCGCCTCGGAACAAGCATGCTGAGTCCGCTCGGGTGGAAGATCTCGAGGAACTAGAGGATGATGATGAAGAAGACAAGTATCATCGGCCAAGGTGGTGCCCTGATGGGCTCAGCCGTTCCCAAAAACGAAGGGTTCAGCGTCTGCGTGGGTTGGAGGAAGCTGAAAGGTTATACCTGCACACGTTGAGGAAGGCACGGCCTGATCTGGCCGGCAAAATTCAGCGAACCCTGGCCAAAGAAGGTCGGCCACAAAGAAAAGAGTGGCGCCCCAAGCAAAGGAAAGCCGATGATGAGACATCGGCTGGCACAAACATGGTGCTCGTCCTTCCAACGGAATTTGGTGCTCCAGGATTACACGAGGCACCCAATTTCGACGACTGCGAGCGCATCAACGTGACACAGGATGGGACTAGGTTGGTCTTATCCACAGGCCCGATCGTGTAGCGAACGCAGCGTCTATGAACAAACGTGGCGATGCCGATCCAGGAGATCGGCCCCAAGGATCTATGGAGGAACATTACAAAACCTTCATCGAGCAAGCAACGTGGAGGCCGATTCCAGCAATCGGCCAAAATTATCCTCACCATCCATTCTGTTTAGGGGCAGTGCCAGCCTAATGGACAATGAGGTAATGGGTTTACGTCGGCTGATGGGCTGGAAGAAGTCAACACTGTTCTTAACCGGGCCGACATTCACACATAGCGCCTTGGCTAACCACAGAAGCCGATTTCAGCAGTTACCTGGCAGAATCGGCTCGGGGGGCACCTAATCAGATGAGCATGTGCGATACATGTGCAGTGAGATATTGGGGGCCGATAGAAAAATCGCCCGTAAAAAAAAATATATTTCGCATGATATGTAAGGGACAAAGCCGTAAGGGACAAAGCCGATGCACGGCCATCGACTCTAGCACAAGGATCGGCTTAAAGGAACACAAGGAGTTCTTTGGATCTACCAGTAGCATGTGCAAAACACAAGGATCTCCAGCTCTGTGTTAGAGGAGTTCTACTTCTGAGCCGTTGCGTGATCATCTGCAATATCGACTTTCAATGGAGGAGGGGTGATCGGCTTTGGCTGGCTCTGCATGATAGTTCCCTCAGACATGATCTAGCCCAGGTCCATTTGTCTGAATGGCGTGCCCTCGTCTCTGTTTCGCCTTGACTGAGACTCGGGGGGCAGCTGGCCTGGTGGATGCTCTGTTTTGGAAAACCGATTGGGTGGCCATCGGCTAGTCCTGCGCTGCGATTTTCGTCAAGGGTGGTGATCCGGTGGAACTCAAACTCATTGATCGAAAGGATGAAGGATAGATCATGAAGGCTTGATGCGCTGACATCGGCTTATTGAGCTTTGACCAAGATTGCAGTCACCCCATGGTCGAAAATATGAGGGAGATTCAATGCCACAGCAGTTCCCGAGGAAGTGGTGCCCAACAGAAAAATTTCGCAGAAGTGGAAGGGGCAGGGCATCATGATGAAGGATTCTGCGGCGGTTTCTGCTCTGCCACGACATGACCCGACGAAAGAAAGCGTGATTTTTGGAAATGTCATTTCCAAAACCAGGGGGGCATGTGTTATCACCAGAATTTGACCGAGTCAGAGGTGGGCCGCGATCAAGAGGGGTTTGAAGATTATATACAGAAGAAATACGTGAATCGGCCTTATATACAAAGTTTGGGCTAGTTTGCCCTTGTATCTGTAACATAGTAGGTTATGTGTCGGTTAGTTAGAGTCTGCCTCGTGCACGGTTGGGATTATTCCCACGTTAGAAAGTCTACGGACTATAAATATGTATCTAGGGTTTATGAAATAAACAACAACCAACGTTCAACACAAATCAATCTCGGCGCATCGCCAACTCCTTCGTCTCGAGGGTTTTTCCTGGTAAGCACCATGCTGCCTAGATCGCATATTGCGATCTAGGCAGCATAAGCTTATTTACGTTGTTCATGCGTTGCTCGTGCTGAAGCCTTTTTGATGGCGAGCAACGTAGTTATCTTAGATGTGTTAGGGTTAGCATTGTTCTTCGTATCATATGCTGTCGTAGTGCAACCCTTATACATCTAGCCGCCCTTACACCTATCTTAGGTGTAGGGGCGGCACCCCGCTTGATCATTGTTTAGTAGATCCGATCCGTTACGGTTGCTCCTTGTTCTTCAAGGATTAGTTTAATATCCGCAATAGTTAGGCTTTACAAAGGGTTGGAGGATCCAGCGGCGTGTAGGGTGTAGTTTGCTAGCCCTAGACAGGATGTTCCGGGGATCAACCTCGTGTTGGTTTTTAGGCCTCGTCTAGGATCGGCTTACGATCACCGTACGCGAGCGCGAGGCCCAATCGTGAGTAGGATGATCCGATTATGCGGTGAAAACCCTAAATCGTCGTAGATCGCTTTAGCTTTATCTTGATCACGCAGGACCACCATATATTCGTACACCTCGTACGAATCATGGGTGGATCGGCTCTTTGAGCCAATTCACAGGACAACCTGAGAGCCGGTCGAGGCTCGTATTTAACGTTTACGTGTATGCCATGCAGGAAACTAAGCGAGGCATCATCCAACACCTTCCTGACCAGGTATAGGTCAAGTGGCACGCCCTTGCGACAGCATCGGACGTGTGACCAGAAGGCTTTGTGGGCCGTCGCTCTGAGGGACTGGGGCCAGCCGCAGCCCTGAGTTGTTCCCGGCTCTACGGTGTTGCCAGTCGCTGCCCGCCGGTGGGTTTCTGACCGCAACAGGTATTCACATCCTCCGACTACTAAGCTATTTCCTAGCACTGTTGCCGGTGTGTGAGTGCTCGAAGCTATTTCCTTTAGATCCTAAAATTGCATCTTTTTGTTTCTTGTTTTTATTTTTCACTAGTT
>NW_025901115.1:0-17240 GCF_022539505.1 Lolium rigidum | reverse complement strand
AAAAGGAACCTTTTACAGCAATAAACAGGGATCACGCTGACTGAAATCAACCTAAGCACTAGGGTGGTGGTGGACAGGACAGGGGAAGCTAAAGCTGGTGATGTGAAAGAAACCTTATACCTCAACAAACCGGGAGAGGGCTCACCGACTGAAATTGAGCTGGGCACTAGGAAGAGTAGTAAGTGGAGGTGCAGGGTAGGCGCGCGACCACCGTGATCCGGCGACGGCCAAAGCTCTGCTAAAACCAATCCGCGCGCAGATCGTGGACGAAGACGGAGGATACACGAGGAGAGCACCAGCAAATCGACCAACCACGGGAGCAGAGCAGAGCAGAGCAGCGGGGTAAGTAGGGAGGGAGGGAGGACGAACCTTGGGTGCGTTGCTCGCCACGACGGAGGAGCAGGAGTCCCGGGAGCTGGGAGGAGCGCCGATCCGGGAAGGCACGAGGTAAAGGGCGTAGGCAATGACGGAAGGAAGGAAGGAGAGGGGAGGGGTGCAGTGAAAGAGATTGGTGGACTGGACCTGGCCGGGGCAGTCAAACCTTGGACGGAGGGAGGTCGCGACGGCTGGTACTGCTCGCTAGATATTTGCTCCTCTCGTCCACCTACTGGAGAGAGAGGAGAGGAGAGGTCCGAGGAAGAAGAAGAGGAGGAGCAGGAGGGAATGGGAGAATTCAGAAGTGGTCTTCTTCCTCGTCGCCGCGCGCGGTCGTCGGTGAAGGAGGAGGCAAGATCGGGGGAGACTGAGGATGAACAGGGTCGGGGATTCGGGACGGGGATGCCAAGCCAACCGGATCGATACGTAGCGGAAGGCACGCAATCATTAGTCTAATCCCATCCACACTGATACAGTGCTAATTTATTGCCCAATGCTCAGTCTTGGATTACTAAATCAGCGGCACGGCAGCACAATTGTCATTCCGCACTGGTCTTTTGTATGCCGTGTGATCGTACTCCCTCTCTTTTTTTATTTAGTTTAATTTGTCTTTTCAAAAGTTAATCTTTGTTAAGTTTGACTAAAAACATGAGAAAAAATATCAGCAACTGTAGTACCAAAGTGCCTCATATGAGTTCCGAATTACAAAATGATCTATCTGGACGGATGATTGTATTTCCGTGTGTCTATTCACTCATTCAAGTCTGTATATATGCAGTTCATATTAAAATAATGAGTGTAACTAATTCTCAGCCTACGGAGAACTTACTTACTCCCTCCATTCACGAATAAGTATATATTCTATTTTTTTAAATTTGATTGAACATTTACACAAAAATAGCAACACATGTGATATTAAATTGCTATATTTATTGAACTACATGTTAATATCATAATATGAATCTAGCGACATTAATTTATTATCATTAATGCGGCTACTTTTTTCTAAGAAGTCAGTCAATAAAGTTTGGCTTAAGACACATCCAAGGATGGAGGGGTAGTTCTCGGTATAATGATGCCATTGAATTTGAGTTGCAACCGATGTTTCAACTCATCATTAGCACTGATCAGGAAGTAAATCCAACGGTTTTGAGGCATCTTTCATAGTTGCAACTGAAAAAATCTAGTCGCAACCCCACTTGCAAACCAACTTGCAACTCAAATGCGCGAATCACGATGTAAATACAACGGTTGCAAGAATCTACTAAGCACTAACTTAGTTCTCAGTCTACTCATAACTAGCTATTCCCTCAAATAATAATATACATAAGCCATCTTATAATTCGACCTTCCAAGTAGAGTAGCGTGGTAGACTTATATTACATCCGTTCCAAAAGTATAAGCCTTTTTAAAAAGCTAATAATTTATGTTTTGGAACGGAGGTAGTAAAATGTTCAGGCTCTGGGCTGTGAAGAACGTCCTTGCTTGGGAGTGGTGTTTTGGCACCCGGGAGCTCCCGGTTTTTAAATTTTGCTTTAAATACACTTTCAAAATGTTCAAAAATTTGGATCTAAAATTTAATGGGTATATCTCCAAATTCTACGTGCTCACAAAGTCATTCCACGGAATACCGACATTTTTAGTGCCATGTGTAAAAAAGACGAATTTTGATGTAAAAAAAAGTTGTCAACGTAATTTTTTTGTCTTTTTTCACACAAGCCACAAAAAATATCAGTTTTCCGCAAAACTTGATGTGAGCACATAGAATGTCGATACTTAAGTGCGAAAATTTGCGCTCTAATTCTTTTGAAATTCTGAAATGTTTTTTCGTGGCAGGAGCATATGCTCCCAATTGAATTTCTGATCCTTACTCTGAGTACTTGCTACTGCTCCGTATGAACGTCCTTTTTCTTGTTTCAGGTTAATTACACCTGTCCGACCTGGTTGGTGGTGGGGAGGAAATGTTGGGCACAACGACCCCAACTAGCTCGCCACTTTTCCTTGAACCTGCTGCCTGCGTCTTCACATTCGTTCCAACACTCCAAAAAGAAGAGCCACTAGCGGCTCGTACGATTCCTCAGAGAAGAAATACTATCAACATGTAGTAGCGACTGTAGAAAGGGATCTTACGTGGATGACTGATGTAAAAAAAGGGGTCGATCTAGAAGAAGAGCACGGGTTGCATAACTGAATTACTGGCACCTCATCGACCGGGCATGAAAGATTTCACGTGCTCCATTCCACTTTGCTACCCCTTTGATCGCTTTCTTTCTAGGCGTCGTTGATCCACTTTTTGTTTATCGGTCACACCATCCATCTGAAGTTGGCAGGCTAGCTTGCTAGCGTAGCACCTGGAGAACTTATCCTCGACAACCCATGACACGTGCGCGTACGTCCACGTGTAACGGTGTAACTGAGCAGCCGTGACCTGTGATGAGCGTGATAGCATGTCCGTGCCAAGTGGCAGTTTAGTTAGCGAGAGAGTGTACAGGTGGCTGCGTGAGTCCGGCTACTGACTCATGTGGCCATCTGTGTGAGTTCAAGGATTTCTAGTACTACATCTAGCTATAAATAGACGTCTAACATTTGTTTAAATCTAGATATAAAGTATATCTAGACGGTATTTAATATCTAAATATATCTAGATTTAGACAAACCTCAGATATCTATTTGTAAATTGGAGGGAGTATTACCGTTCGCAGTGGCGAATCTAGAAAAAGTTGGCAATGGGTTCATGCATACCAAAGTGTTGGGTTAAGCCAAATAGTGATGGTGCTAAGTAGTGATTTAGCACTAGATTAGTACAAATTCATTGGGTTCAGGCTTACATGCTAGATTCGCCCCTGACCGTTCGTGCTAACCCGATATGATCAGAGCGGTTTTTTACTACAGTCTAAGACCATGGTACAACTGTATTAGGAGTATTGTCATAGTGCATTATACGTGTCTACTTGAGTTGTGGTCGATATATAGTGCATTGTACCTCAGTCTAGTGGTTGAGGAGGTGTTCACCAACATAGATACCTTCTTGTCATGAAAGCTATCATTAAAAACCAGGCTCCACTTGTCAAGTCCGTCTTCACTCCTCAATCAATCTACCACTTGACCCTACCTGCCATACCACTGGATACCTACTCGCAACATCAATCAAGAAAACTCAAATAACGTTCTTTTAGACAGCCTTCGACGAGGTTTTGGATGGATAATGCAAAATGAATTTGAAAACTGTTTTTTTTTTCTGAAGTATTAGGTCTTGGTATCCTCGATCCTGATTTCTTCGCGAGAACTGCGATGGCCATAGCTTGAATGGAAGGACCCAAAGAAGAGTTGAGTCGGTTTAGGAAACCCTTGCACCAATGGGGACATATACCACGCGGCCACTACCATAACCATGGGTGGTGGAGAGAAGGTTCCTCTTTGGGAGGCACCATGGCTCTACGATAGGAAGCCTACAGATATTGCCCCTCATCTTTGCGGTCTCCAAAAGAGAAAACAATAGTGTCAAGCAAGCGTTGCATAATGATGCTTCGGTTCCTAAAATAAATATGACCACAGATTTTTCATTGGCTCGTGTTGCCTAATTTATTGAGCTTTGGCTTCAACCTAGACAAGTGCACCTCCATGCCTACGTTGATATGATATTGTTTGGAACCTCTCCGTAAGCGGCCAATACCGCATACGTGGCTCAATTCTCTGGTGCTACTGCTTCAATGAACATGAGAACAATGATATGGAGCATTTGGACCATTCCCGAAACAAAGGATGTTTTGCATGGTGCAGCACCTGAAATAAGCCTTGGACGGCTACTCAGTTGGAGAAGAGAGGTTGGTGAAATTGCGACAGGTGCCCGTTTTGCAAGAGGGTTCCGAAACCAGTTGCACACATATTCGTTCATTGTTGTTTCACCACCAGACTTTGGGGTCCCTTTAAAGATTGACTTGGCTTGCACCACCTTGACCTTGCTCAATGGCCAAACCAACCAATCCACTCTTGGTGGTCCTCCATGACGAAGAAAAAATCTCACCCCCATTAAGGGCTCCTTTGATTGATAGTATTTGTATAGAAATTGTGCAGGATTTGAATCCTATCGAAAAATTTCCTACATAGGTTGTTTGATTCATAGGAACATATCATATAGAAATCTTGTAGTGTAAATCATGTATGAAAACAAATTAGGTCATACCTCATAAAAAATTCATTTGTTACAATCAAACACACTTCATGTTCTCATAGGACTTAAGTAGGCATGACATTCTATTCCTATGCATTTTCTATCCTGTGAATCAAAGGAGCCCTAACTCTTCTTGCATCTTGGGAAATTTTAAATTCGCGGATCTTCAACAACAAAGACGCATCCCCTTTGGCACTTCTCGTGAAGACAAAGTTTAAGGTGGACCTTTGGGTGCCCGTAGTTTCCAAAAGTTTGAGTTATCTAATCATGGAAGGGCAGCACTATATGTAATATGTACTTCATCCGTTCATGAACACAAGGTCACATCGTTTTCCGTGTCAAGGTTTGAGTAATGATTTAGTCGACCAAATATAATTTGTATATCATTTTAAAATATAACATTGGAAAGTTCATTGAAATATGCATCCAATGATATAGTTTTGAATGACATGCAACTCATATTTGCCTAAACCAATCATTAGTTAAAGTTTGCCTAAAAACAAAGTGACTTTGTGTTTAATAACGGAGGGAGTAGTAGTATATTTTCTTGTAAAATTCCCCTCTTAATTGGGGGGAAGCTTTTGCCCCCATTTTAAATAGAAAACTGAGCTTCATTGGTTGGCTTATTTGCATAGACGCCGTTTGTTTAAGATGTGTTTATATGTGCACAGAAGAATGAGGTCGGGAGGCTGATGAATGAATAGGGTCGGGATTCCGGGGATGCTATGCGAGCAACGCCTGACTAACCCACGCAAACACTAATCTAATCCATCCATCCCGCTAAGCTAATTTATTATTGCTCACTGCTTAGCTCGGAGCACTAGTATATCACTTTGTCAGCAGCAGCTAGCACAACTGTCATTCGTCGATCGCTTCGTTTCTGTGGGTGGAAACCATCACGGAACTAATTAATAACTAACAGCATCAGAAAAGCATTTTTGAACTTTTTTTTTTGAACAGAAGAGGGGTCTAGAAGACCCCGGAGGAGCTGTATTCCAACACGTGGCAGGTACAAACTACATAGAGGTCCTTTACAACACTTGCCCTATTGAACCTAGTATTTGAAGATAAGGCCCCTAAACTTACAGAAAACCCCCTGAACAGAAAAATGAAAAAGCAATCGAGGACAGAGGGCACTCCGCCACCACCAGCCACCGGAGATCTCAAGGCGTTGCCGCCGAGATCGGAGAGGAGGTTGCTCGAGCTCTCCATTCCGACGGAAGGATCCAGCCACCGGCCGCTTCTAGGATGTCGGGGACGCACCACTTGACTTCCCAGATGCGACGAGCTCCGGCGAAGGATCCGCAAGGCCTCCACACAGGAGGTTGAGATAGGGTCGCCATATCGACCGAAGATCACGGCGACGACGACGGTCGCCGTGTGTTCCGCGCAGCGAAAGCTTCCGAGCCTCCCAAATCCACCTTCTGGAGTCGCCAATGTCCTCTCCCTTCCACCACCATGGCGGCAAAGAAGAAGAACAGGAGCAAATCCCTCAGGGAAGATCCGGGCAGGAAACCATACCATGAGCTTATTATGAGGGTAGGCCGCCAGATCTTCGTCACCCACCTTCGGCTCCAGCCTCCAGAGCACCATGAGCACGAAAATCATCGTCGCCAGCCGCCGGAAACCGCTCAGAAGTTTCAGCAGCTTTCTCCCCTCCGGCATGACGCCAAACTCCACTAGGGGAACAACTTCTAAAGCAAACCTACCACTACTATGGACAAGGAGGGGCCGGCCTCCTCTCCCCCCCCTCCCCCATCTCCGGCCGGCGAGACCGCCGGAGACGAAAGGGGAGAGGAGCCGGGAAGAACGAGGCGACTCTCAAAGGGGATAGAGGAGAGAGAGCGCGGAGAAAGAAGTCCTTATTATGCTTCAGCATTTTCGAACTCAGCAGCTAGCTGCTGGCTAAGTGGCTAGCTGACCGCAGTGACTTTTTTTTTTGTAAGATAAAAAAAAAAGCAGTGTGGATCGCCCCGTTCCTGTAAATGTGAAACACGGTTGCAGCTGGACGACGTGCAACCCAGCTTGACATGCTTTTGACAAAGCAAAATTAGAGTTAACGTTCTTGGTTAACCTTCCGACAATTTACCGCTGCATGAACAGCTTTTCTCCTTCAGGTCATTACACTTAATTTTGTCCGATCGACCTGTTTGGCTGGTTGGTGGGAGCTGGGAAGGAATAACAAATGTTCCGCTCACCGATCAACCACCACACCCAACCAAAATTTCCTTTGGAATCGTACGTACGATGAGCCGCTAGTGCCGCGGTCTATGGCATGAAAGCGAATGTGAAGAGGAAGACTTCTTGACTAGCAGCTGCATGCAGAAATGTTTGGTGTAGAAAGGAGAAGAAGAAGAAGAGCACGGGAATCAGATCACGGGTGAATTGCTAGGTGGGCAACGTCAGCCGGTGACACTTCATCGATCCGCCATTGAAAGGTCTCACAGGTTCCGTTTCAGTTCCAAACCGCTTTACCCTTTTCTTTGCCTTTCCTAATCCGTGAGTGCAGAGAGAGTAGTCAGCCAATGACACGGGAGCATGCATCCACGTGTTGGCAGAGCAACGTGTCAAGTTCGCAGTTGTGGAGCGGTCACGTGCGATTTTTTGGCGGCTGGGTACTGCTGAATCTGATTAGAACAGTTTTAAATTTGACTATACTTATAAATAAAATTTCTTAAGTTACATGGTGTTCGCGTACTAAGTTACAAGCCTTTTGACTATAAAATTTGTCATTTTTTCTAAGCTACATATTTTCAAATCTCATTAAACTTAGCACACACATAGGTGTGTGCTATCATAAACATGCGAAACTTTCCGCCCATCCTGGCCGGCCGTAGTGGCGAGGAGGTGGAGTGGTATGGTGTGGTGGTATGCAGATTTGGAGGGGGGGTCGGGGAAGATCTGAGGCATCTGGTTATTCGTGCGCGAAACAGCGGCGTCCCAAATTGATGAAAGGGTGGCCCCGTCTGCTTCCACCGCGGAGGCCCTCTCTGGAGCCAATCGCTGGAGCTCGACACTGCTTCTCGTTCAAATGGTGTGTCCCCGAAGGTGTCGTGGTGGCCGGCGATTTTGATTCTGCATTAGCAATGAGATTCTCATTATCTTGGGTACCTTCTTTTCAAACCTCGGTGTTGCCTGCGCCTTGAG
Source organism: Lolium rigidum (assembly GCF_022539505.1). NCBI lineage: Eukaryota > Viridiplantae > Streptophyta > Magnoliopsida > Poales > Poaceae > Lolium > Lolium rigidum. The sequence goes on along the minus strand of NW_025901115.1, from coordinate 9,547 downwards.
GTCGTTGGCGAGTGGCGAAGGAGGATCTCTAGCACTTTATTGATTTGCATTTCTTTCTACTAGTGTCCTTTTTATAAAAGTGAAAGCCTTATCTTTAATTTCTATTTTTTTAGGGCTATAGATGATAGAGGGTCTTATTGTAATATTGTACCCGTTTCTTAATGCAACTTCTAGGCCTCTTGAGGCCTTTCATGTTAAAAGAAAAGTTCATGGAACCTGTTTCCCATGATTAAACTTGGTGGTCCGATCCGACCGAGGTGGCCTTGACTACCACACTTGGTACCAACCAGTACGTAAGTACGAACCGAGTGATGCAGGGACCTATACTTGTTGAAGAGGTGTGGTTGCCTTCAAATCCATAATAAATGTGGATGTTTTAGTTTAAATTTATATTAGCTGTCATATTGGAAGTGTGAACACAACTTAAATCCAACCCTACGTAAGATCCTGACCGGCTGGCCAGCCCTGTCATTGGCACGGAGGTTGATCAGCCTAAATTAATACCACCAACCATTGCCGGTCAGATTTAATTAATAGGACAATGGTTCCCCACACGGCGGCAGGGCAATGCGTCTCGCCGTTGCCGCGGCTTCCCCATACAAGGGTGCGCGACAACCACATGTGGCAACATTAATGCGCGCCACCGACCTACTCGCCAACCCAGCGTGAAATAACCCTAACACGTGCGCCCCCTCTCTCGCCCACATTCCCAGAGCTGCCATTAACTCTGTCACCCACATGCCCACAGCCGCCTCCACCCAAGAAAATCCTAACAAAGAATGTCGCATGGAGGCAGCGGTTGCCGGTGCGGTGGAGCGGCGGCGAATGGCTTCACCCCTCCTAAGCTAACCATAAAATAGGTATGGGATATATACCATAAATAGTGCCCCACTCCTCCTGGTGTGTACCTCCCTTCCGGCTAGAGGCTGAGCAAAAGCAGCATCGACATACCGTCCGTGTCACAACCGAGGACCACATGGTGGACTGAGAAGGTCTACAACCCCACGCGAGAATGTGATGAAGAATGCAGAGCACTGATGTTGTGCAGAGTAATGCAGTTGGAAAACCCCAAGAGGAAAGTATGATGAGCATAGCAGCAAGTTTTTCCTCAGAAAGAAACCAATGTTTAATCGACATGTAGGAGAAAGAAATCACTTCTGAAGGTTATTGCTGGCTGACTTTGGCAGGGCGCACTACCGGTCTCAGCAACAACATGGAACCTGCACACAACACAACCAAACTACTTTGCCCCAACTTAAAGTGGTGTTGTCAATCTCACTGGTTTTGCTGAAAATAAAGGATTATACGTATAGTGTGGAAAGAGATGTTTGTTTGCATTGAAATAAAGAGAACAGTGCTTGCAGTAAGGAAACAGAACATATATTTGCAGTAGATGGTTTTATCAGTGTAATGAAAGGACCGGGGTCCACGATTCACTAGAGGTGTCTCTCCATAAAGATAAATAACATGCTAGGTAAACAAATTACAGCTGGGCAATTGACAGAATAAAGATCATACATGGCAAGATGATTACTATGAGATTCATTTGGGCATTACAACAAGATTCATAGACCATAATCCAACTGCATCTATGACTAATAATCCACCGTCAGGATATCATCCGAACAAGTAAAGTGTGTAAAGTAAACATTAAAATTATCCTTGGATAATGTATTGTTGTTATCTCCCTAGTAGCAACAACACATCTACAACCTTAGGAGTTATTGTCACTCTCCCAGATTTCTAGAGGCATGAACCCACTATCGAGCATAAATACTCCCTCTTGGAGTCAGAAGCACATACTTGGCCAGAGCATCTACTAGCAACGGAGAGCATGCAAGATCACAAATAACATATAAAACAGATCTATAATCAACTCAATCATAGTACTCAATATTCATCGGATCCCAGCAAACACAACATGTAGCATTACATAAAGATGATCTTGATCATGTTAGGCAGCTCGCAAGATCTAAATATGAAGCACAAGGAGGAGAACACAACCATCTAGCTATTGCTATGGGCCCGTAATCCAAAGATGAACTACTCACGCATCACTTCGGAGGCGAGCATGGTGACGAAGAGGCCTCCGGTGATGATCTCTCTCTCTGGCAGGGTGTCGGGAAGAGCTTCAGAACCCTCCCGAACTAGGGTCGACGATGGCGGCGGCTACAGAACTTTTCATGGATGGAGGCTCGGGTGTTTAGGTTTTTCCCGAGGATGTCAATTTATAGGCAAAAGGGCGATGTGGGTGGGCGCCTCGGGGGGGGGGGGGGGGCACACCATGCCTAGGCGCGGCGAGGGGGGCCCGCGCCTAGGGGTGGTGTGGCTGCCTCCCGGATCTTCTCCGTATCCCGTTTGGACTCCGTCTTCGTGACAGCAAAATAGGAACTTCGGCTTTTGTTTCGTCCAATTCCGAGAATATTTCTAGAACAACTTTTCTAAAATACAAAAACAGCAGAAAACATGAACTGCCACCGTGGTATCTTGTTAATAGGTTAGTTCCATAAAATGCATAAAAATGCCATGAAGTGTAAACAAAACATATAGCAATTGGTGTAAAACAAGCTTGGAGCATAAAAAATTATAGATACGTTTGCAATGTATCAAGCATACCACCCCAATCCGAGATCTCGACAATATGGAGCAATGGCAACTCGTCTTCCGACAGCGCCGGGAGCTAGAGCTCGTCTTCCATGACGGTGACCTGGTGCTTCTGAAGAACAAAACCAGGAGTGCCTTGAGCGGTGGTGGCGTGTGTCTAGGCAAACCCTTGAGTCCGTCATGGACCACTTCCATCACCGTGCACATCCTATGTCTGCTCCACCACCCTCGCCCTTGCGCGCACTGATGCGCGTAGATGTACACGTCCATTGGGAACCCCAAGAGGAAGGTATGATGCGCACAGCAGCAAGTTTTCCCTCAGAAAGAAACCAAGGTTATCGAACCAGTAGGAGCCAAGAAGCACGTGAAGGTTGTTGGTGGAGGAGTGTAGTGCGGCGCAACACCAGTGAAACCGGCGCCAACGTGGAACCTGCACAACACAATCAAGATACTTTGCCCCAACGTAACAGTGAGGTTGTCAATCTCACCGGCTTGCTGAAAACGAAGGTAAGCGTATCGTGTGGAAGATGGTGTTTGTTTGCAAAGAACAGTAAAAAATAATAATTGCAGTAGAATGTATTCAGATGTAAAAGAATGGACCGGGATCCACAGTTCACTAGTGGTGTCTCTCCAATAAGATAACTAGCATGCTGGGTGAATAAATTACAGATGGGCAATTGACAAATCAAGATTCAATACATATCAATGATGATTACTATGAGATTTAATCGAGGCATTACGACAAAGTACATAGACCGCTATCCAAAGCATGCATCTATGCCTAAATAATCCACCTTCGGGTTAGCATCCGCACCCCTCCCAGTATTAAGTTGTAAACAACGGATAATTGCATTAAGTATGGTGCGTAATGTAATCAACACAAATATCCTTAGACAAAGCATTGATGTTTTATCCCTAGTAGCAACAACACATCCACAACCTTAGAACCTTCCGTCACGATCCCGGATTAAATGGAGGCATGAACCCACTATCGAGCATAAATACTCCCTCTTGGAGTTACAAGTATCAACTTGGCCGTAGCCTCTACTAGCAACGGAGAGCATGCAAGAACATAAACAACACATATATGATAGATTGATAATCAACTTGACATAGTATTCTAGATTCATCGGATCCCATCAAACACAACATGTAGCATTACAAATAGATGATCTTGATCATGTTAGGCAGCTCACAAGATCTAAACAATGATAGCACAAGCGGAGAAGACAACCATCTAGCTACTGCTATGGACCCATAGTCCAGGGATGAACTACTCACGCATCAATCCGGAGGCGGGCATGATGATGTAGAGCCCCTCCGGTGATGATTCCCCTCTCCGGCGAGGTGCCGGAGGCGATCTCCTGAATCCCCCGAGATGGGATTGGCGGCGGCGACGTCTCTGGAAGGTTTTCCGTATCGTGGCTCTCGGTACAGGGGTATTCGCGATGAAGGCTTTAAGTAGGCGGAAGGGCGGAGTCGGAGGGGTCACGGGGGCCCACACACTAGGGCTGCGCGGGCCCCCCTCAGGCCGCGCCGCCCTAGTGTGGCGGCGCCCCGTGGCCCCACTTCCTTTCCCCCTCGGTCTTATGGAAGCTTCGTGTAAAAATAGGACCCTGGGCGTTGATTTCATCCAATTCCGAGAATATTTCCTTACTAGGATTTCTGAAACCAAAAACAGCAGAAAACAAGAATCGGCGTTTCGGCATCTTGTTAATAGGTTAGTGCTGGAAAATGTATAATAATGATGTAAAGTATGTATAAAACATTCAAGTATTGTCATAAAAGTAGCATGGAACATAAGAAATTATAGATACGTTTGAGACGTGTCGACATCCCCAAGCTTAATTCCTACTCGCCCTCGAGTAGGTAAACGATAACACAAATAATTTCCGAAGTGACATGCTACCAACATAACCTTGATCAACATTATTGTAAAGCATATGAGATGGATGGAGTGATCCGAAGCAAAAGATTGCTAACAAAGATAATGACTAAACAAATGAATCATATAGCAAAACTTTTCATGAATAGTACTTTCAAGACAAGTATCAACAAGACTTGCATAAGAGCTAACTCATAAGCAATAAATTCAAAGTAGAATGCATTGAAGCAACACAAAGGATGATTAAGTTTCAGCAATTGCTTTCAACTTGTAACATGTATATCTCATGGATAATTGTCCACATAGAGTAATATAACAAGTGCAATAAGTAAACATGTAAGAATCAATGCACACAGTTAACACAAGTGTTTGCTTCTAAGATAGAAAGAAGTGGGTAAACTGACTCAACATAAAGTAAAAGAATGGCCCTTCGCAGAGGGAAGCATGGATTACTATTTTTGTGCTAGAGCTTTTATTTTGAAAACATAGAAACAATTTTGTCAACGGTAGTAATAATTCATATGTGCAATGCATAATACTTCCTACAAGTTGCAAGTCTCATGCATAGAGTACTAATAGTGCTCGCACCTTGTCCTAATAAGCTCGGATAACACGGATTATCATTGCATGACATATGTTTCAACCAAGTGTCACAAAGGGGTACCTCTATGCCGCTCGTACAAAGGTCTAAGGAGAATGCACGCATTGGATTTCTCGCTTTTGATTATTCTCAACTTAGACATCCATACCGGGACAACATAGACAACAGATAATGGACTCCTCTTTTAATGCTTGAGCATTCAACAACAAATAATATTCTCATAAGAGATTGAGGTTGTATGTCCAAACTGAAACTTCCACCATGATACATGGCTTTAGTTAGCGGCCCAATGTTTTTATCTAACATATGCATACTCAAACCATTTGATCATGAAATCGCACTTACTTCAGACAAGACGAACATGCATAGCATCTCACATGATATCCAACAAAGGTAAAAAGTTGATGGCGTCCCCAGAAACATGGTTACCGCTCAACAAGCAACTTATAAGAACTAAGACACATAACTACATATTCATTACCACAATAGTTTTTAAGCTATTTGTCCCATGAGCTATATATTGCAAAGATAAAGGAATGAAATTTTAAAGGTAGCACTCAAGTAATTTACTTTGGAATGGCAGAAAAATACGACATAGTAGGTAGATATGGTGGACACAAATGGCATGGGGTTTTGGCTCAAGATGTTTGGATGCACGAGAAGCATTTCCTCTCAGTACAAGGTTTGGGCTAGCAAGGTTGTTTGAAGCAAACACAAGTATGAACAGGTACAACAAAACTTACACAAGAACATATTGCAAGCATTATAAGGCTCTACACTGTCTTCCTTGTTGTTCAAACACTTTACCAGAAAATATCTAGACTTAGAGAGACCAATCATGAAAACCAAATTAAACAAGCTCTACGGTAGTTCCCCATTAATAGATTAAACTACATGATGCAAGAGCTTAAACATGATCTATGAGAGCTCAAACAATTGCCAAGTTATTCCAAACCATATGCAGCATTTTCTGATTCCAACCAAATAGCAATTTAACGAAGCAATTTCAGCCTTCACCATGAACATTAAAGCACAATTAAGAACACAAGTGTTCCATATGAAAAAGCGGAGCGTAATATCTTGATACGTCTCCAATGTATCTATAATTTCTGATGTTCCATGCTTGTTTTATGACAATACCTACATGTTTTGTTCACACTTTAAATCGTTTTGATGCATTTTCCGGAACTAACCTATTGACGAGATGCCGAAGTGCCAGTTCTTGTTTTCTGCTGTTTTTGGTTTCAGAAATCCTAGTAAGGAAATATTCTCGGAATTGGACGAAATCAACGCCCAGCATCTTAGAATTCCACGAAGCTTCCAGAACACCCGAGAGGAACCAGAGGGGGGCCACAGGGGCCCCACACAACATGGCGGCGCGGCCAGAGGGGGGGCGCCGGCCTACTGTGTGGGCCCCCCATAGCCCTTCCGACTCCGCCTCTTCGCCTATAAGAAGCCCCCTGACCTAAATCTTTGAGACGAAAAAGCCACGGTACGAGAAAAGTTCCAGAGCCCGCCGCCATCGCGAAGCCTAGATCTGGGGGACAGGAGTCTCTGTTCCGGCACGCCGCCGGGACGGGGAAGTGCCCCCGGAAGGCTTCTCCATCGACACCACCGCCATCTCCATCAACGCTGCTGCTCCCATGATGAGGAGGGAGTAGTTCTCCCTCGAGGCTGAGGGCTGTACCGGTAGCTATGTGGTTAATCTCTCTCTCTGTACTCCAATACAATGATTTTATGAGATGCCTTACATGATTGAGATCTATATGATGAGCTTTGTATCGCTACTAGTCTATGTGCTACTCATGTGATGTTATTAAAGTAGTCTATTCCTCCTGCATGGTGTAAAGGTGACAGTGTGTGCATCATGTGGTTCTTGTCGTAGATTATGATCATAATCTCTTGTAGCTTATGGAGTTAATTATCGCTATGATAGTATTGATGTGATCTATTCCCCCTTCATAGTGTAATGGTGACAGTGTGTATGCTATGTTAGTACTCGGGTTATTTTGCAAAGATCTATTATGCTCTAAGGTTATTTAAATATGAATGCTGAATGTTGTGGCGCTTGTTAACTCCGGCTTGAGGGAGCTCTTGTAGCCCTACACAACGAATGGTGTTTGTCATCCAACAAAAGAGTGTATGTAGCACAAATGAGAGAAGTTATTAATTTATTATGCGATCAATGTTGAGAGTGTCCACTAGTGAAAGTATGATCCCTAGGCCTTATTTCCAAACATCGAATCTCCGTTTATTTACTGTTTTGTTGCATGTTTACTCGCTGCCATATTTTATTCAGATTACTATTACCACTCAATCACTCATATACATCCATACTACTTGTATTTCACTATCTCTTCGCCGAACTAGTGCACCTATACATCTGACAAGTGTATTAGGTGTGTTGGGGACACAAGAGACTTCTTGTATCGTGATTGCGAGGGTTGCTTGAGAGGGATATCTTTGACCTCTTCCTCCCTGAGTTCGATAAACCTTGGGTGATCCACTTAAGGGAAAACTTGCTGCTGTTCTACAAACCTCTGCTCTTGGAGGCCCAACACTGTCTACAGGAAAAGAAGCGTGAGTAGACATCATATCTCCAATATAAGGATGATGGGATCCAACTTTATTCAAACCAAAACAAAAATAAAAGCAAACCGACGCTCCAAGTAAAGAACATAAGATGTGACGGAATAAAAATATAGTTTCACTAGAAGTGACCTGATAAGTTGTCGATGAAGAAGGGGATGCCTTGGGCATCCCCAAGCTTAGATGCTTGAGTCTTCTTAAAATATGAAGGGATGATCCACCGGGGCATCCCCAAGCTTAGACCTTTCACTCTTCTTGAACATATTATAACATCCTCTTCTCTTGACCCTTGAAAACTTCCTCCACACCAAACTTCAAGCAAACTCATTAGAGGGTTAGTGCATAATCAAAAATTCACATATTCAGAGGTGACACAATCATTCTTAACACTTCTGGACATTGCACAAAGCTTCTGAAAGTTAATGGAACAAAGAAACTCATTCAACATAGCAAAAGCGGCAATGCGAAATAAAAGGCAGAATTTGTCAAAACAGAACAGTCCGTAAAGATGAATTTTGCAGGGGCACTTAACTTGCTCAAACGGAAAAACTCAAAACTAATGAAAGTTGCGTACATATCTGAGGATCACGCACGTAAATTTGCAGATTTTTTTGATTTTTTTACAGAGAGTTCTGCGCGAATTCGTGACAGACATCAATGCTGTTTCTGCGCAGCAATCCAAATCTAGCATCAACTTTACCATAGAGACTTTACTTGGCACAAAAACATGATAAGAAGAGGTTGCTACAGTAGTAAACAACTTCCAAGACTCAACAATACAGGAAATAAAATGAAACTTGGGTTATCTCGCAAGAAGTGATTTTCTTTAACGTCTTTCAGCTAGGTGCAGAAAGTGCAAATCAAGTATTATCAAGAGATGAAGCATCAACATCATTACCTCGGGAGTCGGGAGTTTTCTCAACAATGCATTGTATCTGGTCTATATAAGTAACTCCTCTTTCATTGCTCCTAGGCTTACTATTCTCATCAAACAAATTTTCAGGAACAAGCCAAGCATAGTTATTTTCTAAAGCTTCATGCATCCCTAGGAGCTTACTAGGTGATACGTCGCAAACGTATCTATAATTTCTTATGTTCAATTCTACTTTTATTACAATACTTGAATGTTTTATACATACTTTACAGCATTATTATACATTTTCCGGCACTAACCTATTAACAAGATGCCGAAGTGCCGCTTGTCATGTTTTCTCGCTGTTTTTGGTTTCGAAATCCTAGTAAGGAAATATTCTCGAATTGGACGAAATCAACGCCCGAGGGCCTATTTTTACACGAAGCTTCCGGAAGACCGAAAGGGAGACGAAGTGGGGCCACGAGGTGGGGACACACCAGGCGGCGCGGCCCAAGCCCCGGCCGCGCCGGCCTAGTGTGTGGGCCCCTCGTGACGCTCCCGGACCTACCCTTCCGCCTACAAATAGCCTCCGTCGCGAAACCCCCTGTACCGAGAGCCACGATAGGGAAAACCTTCCAGAGACGCCGCCGTCGCGAATCCCATCTCGGGAGATTCAGGAGATCGCCTTCCGGCACCTCGCCGGGAGAGGGGAATCATCACCGGAGGGGCTCTACATCATCATGCCCGCCTCAGGATTGATGCGTGAGTAGTTCATCCTTGGACTATGGGTCCATAGCAGTAGCTAGATGGTTTTCTTCTCCGCTTGTGCTATCATTGTTATAGATCTTGTGAGCTGCCTGATACGCGTAGATGCACACGTCCGTTGGGAACCCCAAGTGAAAGGTATGATGCGTATAGAAGCAAGTTTCCCTCAGTATGAAACCAAGGTTTAATCGAACCAGTATGAGCCAAGAAGCACGTTGAAGGTTGATGGTGGCGAAATGTGATGCGGCGC
>NW_025901114.1:0-16007 GCF_022539505.1 Lolium rigidum | reverse complement strand
CGTGTTGACCATCTCTCGCCCGCCAGGGGGTTTCGACGTCAACACATTCTCGGCACGCCCGGTGGGACAACCTTCGACATCCACCACGTCGCCGTCTCGCATCCGAGATGGCGGAAGGCACTCCGGTCAAGTACGAGGATCTCGCCTCGATGAGCTCAAGAAGAAGCATGACGAAATCAAGGCGGTCCTCGAAGCCGAACTCATCGGCTCTTTCCACCGAACCCGCTCCCATGGCGTCGTGGAAGGGTTTCACACCCGAAGGCGCACTCGATGGAGTGGATCCGTCCGCCCCGCCGAAGAACGCACCAGTGTCGCCGCGGCAGGAGATCAACTACATGGTGGCTCATTCGCTGCACCAACACTCGAGAGCCTCGGTGAACACTTTGGAGCGTGTCGCTCGCGCGTCGTCCGTGAAATCATGAGCCACCGGTATTCTCCATCGGGACCAGCTCCGGGGACTTTCAAGGGAGAGATGCCGCTCCAGCCCCGTGCCTGCTCGCATGGGCAGCACCGGAACCGCCGAACTCATCGGCATACGTCGTCTACAAGATTGGTGGTGATCCTGGTGACTACCAATTCCTACCTCGAGGCACCCAAGGAGATCCCGCACGGATACGCGTGCGCATACGTACCGGACTGCAACGCCCGGGCACTCTCGAACCAGAGCTGCAATATCGAGGGCCTCCGGAACGGCAGAGGAACGTCATGAGCCGATCCTCGAGAAGCAATCGTGGCTGGCTAAGTACGCCACCCCGACAAACCTCCAAAGCCCAGCTCCCGCAGCTGGCTTAGAACCGGAAAAGCAAGCATGGCTGGTTAAGTATGCCACCCCGGCGAATCTTCGTGGTTCGACACCTTCAGCCATCACAGCTGGATCAGATTTGTGCAATTCTGAAAGATCAGTTCGGCATGATGCCGAAAAGGAAGACGTTCGGCTACACCAAGCCGTACCCCAACGACTACGAACCGATCCCGCTACCACCCAAATATCGGCTCCCGGACTTCACGAAGTTTAGTGGATCGGATGGTTCCAGCTCCATCGAGCATGTGAGCCGGTATTTGGCACAGCTGGGCACGATCTCAGCATCGACGAGTTGCGCGTGAGGTTCTTCTGACATACCCTCACAGATCGGCTTTCGGTGGTACACATCGCTACCACCGAACTCCATCCGGACTTGGAAGCAGCTTGGAAGAGCAGCTCCATGAGCAAGATCACTCGGAGGCTTCCGATGTTGGCATTGCCGATCTAGCGCAAGTACGACGTAAGCGCGGGGAAACAAGTACGAATACGTCCAGCGCTTCAGACCATTAGGAACCGATGCTTTTCGGCTCATATAAGTGAAAAAGAAGCAAGCCGAGTTGGCGGTGGTGGGTCTCTCATCATCAATCAAGGACGTGGCCTCCCAAGCAGACTACCCTTCGTTGGCGCACATGGTGCAGAAGCTGTCAGCATATGAACAACGCCACCCAGATGTTTACCAGGACAAATTCAAGCGTGCGGTGACCTTGGTTGAGGCAGACGAAGATGAAGGTGCCATGGGAGATCAGGAGGTAGCAGTGGCTGAATGGACTCGAGCGACAGCCCCGTGACCTGCAAATGGGTGAAGCCACAAGGCCCTCCAAAAGGGTTCGACTTCGACGTGACCAAGACCGAACAGTATTTTTGATCTCTTACTCACTGGAGAAGCATATAAAGGTACCCGAAGGCCACAAGATCCCCACTGGCGCAGAGCTGAACGGAAAGCCATACCGCAAATGGCATAACACGTTCTCCCACACCACCAACGACCGCAGGGTGTGGCGGCAAGCAGATCCAAATGGCGATAGAAAATGGACGGTTGATTTTTAACCAAGCACGCCATGAAGGTCGACACACACCCTTTCCCCGCCGTAAACATGGTGGAGTATACTTACCACGGAGGGTGCCAACCGGATTTCTCGTGCAAAATCAATATGGTAGATCTTGGACACCACGCTGGCAAGGATGGAGATGAGGGCAGCTGCTCTCATAGCAAAGATACAGAGGAAGCCGCTCCACGCGATCGGCTCCGCCAAGATGGCAAGCGCTACGTCACGTGAGGGAGAAGTGAAGAACATAAGATATCAGCGACCTCTCTCTCGATCACCTCCTCAACAAGTATGTGAGTCAGCACGACCAACGCCGACGGTCCAGCCGATGATGATGAAAGAGATCGTCTCGGCTAGAGAAGCCGTAAGACATCGTCGGCATAATCGCGATGAGGAGGAGCACGAGCGTTGTGCCAAGGAAAAGGCAAGGGAGCGAGACGACGAGGACGAAGCACCGGGATTGTCCCTTCTTCAGCACCGCTGGGATTCAGGAATGAGCCGATTGCCAACAATCGGCAATTGCCCGTAATGCAACCGAAGAAGAAGGAGGCAGCCAACGTGTCCGTGTTCGAGCGCTTAGGACCTCTCCCGCCACAGAGCAAACGAGCCGAGTCCCCTGCTGAAAGATCTCGAAGATTCGAAGACGAGGGAGAAGAAGAAGACAGGTATCACCGGCCAAGGTGGTGCCCCGATGGACTCGGCCGTTCCCGAAACGCAGGGTTCAACGATTGCGCGGCCTCGGAAGAAGCCGAGAGGTTATACTTGCATACATTGAGGAAGGCAAGGCCTGATTCGGCCGCGAAGGTTCAGCGAACCCTGGATGAAGAGGGTCGTCCACGGAAAATGGAGTGGCGCCCCAAGCAAAGGAAAGCCGATGATGAAACATCGGCCGGCACAAACATGGTGCTCGTTCTTCCGACGAAGCTTAGTGCTCCACGATTACACGATGCACTCAAGGTGGGCGACAGCAAGCGCACCAACATGATGAAGTCGAGATTGGGCTGGTTTTATCTACCGGCCTGAACGAGTAGCAAGAGCACGTCAATGAGCAAACGTGGCGAGGCTGATCCTTGTGATCGGCCCCAAAAATTTATGAAGGGACATTACAAAACCTTCACCGAGCAAGCAACGTGGAGGCCGATTCCAAGCAATCGGCCAAAATTATCCTCACCAACCATTCTCGCTCGGGTTCAACATGTTATCCAACAGAGCCGATACCATCAATTCTCTTGACAGAATCGGCTCCGGGGGCACCTGGTGGATAAAACACGAGGATATGCAAGGAAGTGTCTCATCCTTTGGTGATGGGTATTGAAGTATGGGGGCCGATGCACAAGTCGGCCGTAAAAAAAATTCTGAAAATCCGAAACTTTTGAGCACAGCTCGATGCGAGCAGACATCGACTTAAGGATATGAAAGCCGATGCATGGCCATCGACTCAAGAGGAATAACTCATACGATCGCAGGGTCAATGGAGCACGAAGGGAGATTTTAATGGAAGAACTCCCCAATGGAGTAGTTTAAGGGCTCGGATCCTCTCCTCAAGAACAATGCCAAGAGCAGCACCGGACGTGCGGATCAAGTCAAGGATGGATTGCGTTAGATCCGCCAAAGGAAAGGAGCCGATCTAGCCGGCAAGGGGCAGGAAGAACCGAAGAAGCTCGGGGGGCAGCTCCCCTTGAAGGCTCTCTCCGCTTCGGGAAGCCGATTTATGTTCAAATCGGTTGGTTCTGCATAAAAAGCTCCCTCAGACATAATCAAGCCTCGAGTCCATACAGCTAATTGGCGTATCCTCGTCTCTGTTTTGCCTTGGCCGAGACTCGGGGGCAACAGTGCCTGGTAGGTGCTCTATTTTTGAGAGCCGATTGGAGTTACCTCGGCTGTCACCGCATCATGATCTTCTCAGGAGGAACCGGGAAGGAAAAGCCGTCATCCGGTACGAGGTTTGGACCGTGCCGGTGTTGCAAGAAAAGGAAGAGACTGGTTTTCAAATTAGCCGATGAACAAGTCATCGGCCGCGGGATCGCCAAAACGCCACGGTCAAGAGAAACAATAATAGTCCGATTCGTTACTATCGGTCTTGGTGTGGCAAGCGGGAGGATGGAAATTGGATTAATGACAAGGAGAAACTGGAAGAACAATTCTCGTTAATTCAAAGGAGCGGCTTTACAAGAAGAGCCGATGGCTCTCAAAAGAGGGATCTAGGTGCCTAGTGCACCTGCTATCGCTAGTCCTACCCTACTAGTCGTCGCTGTCCTCATCATCGCCGTCGTCGAGGTCGTCGGCGCTGCTCCCGTGAAGCTCCTCGCCGCTGCCGCCCCGGCCGTCGGCCGGAGCTTCCTCCTCCTCCTCGTCATCATCATCATCCTCGCTATCCGCCCACTGCGGGAAGCGCTTCGTTGGAGGATACCCAGCGGAGGAGGAGGAATCATCTTCCTCCTCCTCATCTTCTTCTTCCTCGTCGTCATCGTCGTCCTCGCTGTCCGCCCACATGCGGGAGCGCTTCTGCGGAAGCCTCGGCGGAGGGGAGGCCTTGGTCCTCTCCGCTTCTCCTCCTTTCTTCTCCTTGTCGAGGAGATGGGGTTCGCCCGGAGCGGGGATCGTCCTCTTCCTTGTTCTTCGGCGACGGTTGGAGAGAGAGGCCCGAAGCGGAGGAGGAAGAGGAAGACATGGCTGCAGGGGAGAAGGGTTTTTGGTTTGGTGAACAGAGCAGAGCAAGGGGATGGAGTGGTGAACCGTTTGGCACGTATAAATAAAGAGAGTGTAGTGGAGATTTAATGCCATGACGGTTCTCGAGGACGTGATGCCGAAATTGACAATTCATACGGAGAAGCCCGAGAGGCGAGGCGTAATGATGGAAGATTCTGCGGCAGCTTCGCTCGCCACGACATGACCCGACGAAAGAAGAGCATAATGATTTTGGAAATGCCATTTCCAAAACCAGGGGGCATGTGTTATCACCAGATTTTGGCCAAATCCGGGAGGTGGGCCGCGATCAGGATGGGCTTGGAAGATTACACGTGGAAGATCTCTGAAGCGGCCTTGCACGGAGAATTTGGGCTAGATTGCCCGTGTATCTTTAATTATAGTAGATTGTATCTAGATTAAAAGTTAGAATCTTACTCGTGCACGGTTTGGGGCACGCCCACATTAGAAAGTCCCCTGGACTATAAATATGTATCTAGGGTTTATGGAATAAACAACAACCAACGTTCAACCACAAACAAATCTCGGCGCATCGCCAACTCCTTCGTCTCGAGGGTTTCTACCGGTAAGCACCATGCTGCCTAGATCGCATCTTGCGATCTAGGCAGCGTAATGCCTATCATGTTGTTCATGCGTTGCTCGTACTGAAGCCTTTTTGATGGCGAGCAACGTAGTTATCTTAGATGTGTTAGGGTTAGCATTGTTCTTCAAATTACATGCTTTCGTTATGCAACCCTTGCACGTCTAGCCGCCCTTACACCTATCTTAGGTGTAGGGGCGGCACCTCGCTTGATCATAATTTAGTAGATCTGATCCGTTACGATTGCTCCTTGTTTCATCAAGGATTAGTTTAACATCCGCAATAGTTAGGCCTTACAAAGGGTTGGAGGATCCAGTGGCGTGTAGGGTGGCGTTTGCTAGCCCTAGAGAGGATGTTCGGGGATCAACCTCGTGTTGGTTTTTAGGCCCTATCTAGGATCGGCTTACGGTCACCGTGCGCGAGCGCGAGGCCCAATCGTGAGTAGGATGATCCGATTATGCGGTGAAAACCCCAAATCGTCGTAGATCTCATTAGCTTTATCTTGATCAAGCAGGACCACCATATATTCGGACACCTTGTCCGGATCATGGGTGGATCGGCTCTTTGAGCCGATTCACAGGATAACCCGAGAGCCGATCGAGGCTCGTATTTAATGTTTACGTGTATGCCATGCAGAAACTAAGCGAGGCATCATCCACACCTTCCCGACCAGGTATAGGTCAGGTGGCACGCCCTTGCGATTGGCATCGGCAGCGTGCGACCAGGAGGCTTTGCGGGCCGTCGCTCTGAGGGACTGGGGCCAGCCGCAGCCCTAGTTGTTCCCGGCTCTACCGTGTTGACCATCTCTGCCCGCCAGGGGGTTTCTGACGTCAACAATCCCCCGCCTGCGCTACCCTCAGTTCGAGCCACGAGCGCCGCCCGACGACAGCGATGACGGCAGCGACGACGACGCTGGCAACTTAGAAGGCGACGACTACCAGTACAACGGCGGCGGCTATGAAGACTACGAGTATGCATATTATACGCCTAGGCAGGAGTATGACTAAATCACTCCAAATTTCATGTATGCAGGAGTATGACTTAGTCACTCCAAATTTCTGTATGCATGAGTATGACTTAGTCACTCCAAATTTCATGTATGCATGCAGGAGTATGACTTAGTCACTCCAAATTTCATGTATCATCAGTGCTATCTCGAGTCAATTGAATCATTCGAAAATGGACACCAAACACATCACGGGTAATATAATTCACATGATTCATTCAACAAAGTTTGGTACAATAAATTATTACACATCATTTCTTCCCTTGTGTCCCCTGCTTGCTTACGATTGTGCCGTATCCATGGAGCATCCTCATCATTTAACTTAATGCTTGGGTCGGTGTTCACTTTGAAGGGCGGAATTTCAGCAAACATATTATAATCTTCTGACATGTCTGTCTTGTCCTCCACTCCCACGATGTTTCTTTTCCCTGAAAGAACAATGTGTCGCTTTGGATCATCGCATGATGTACTGATCGTTTTCTTATCTTTCCGTTTCCTCGGTTTGCTACTCATGTCCTTCACATAGAAAACCTGAGCGACATCTTTCGCTAGGACGAATGGTTCGTCAAGGTAACCAAGATTGTTGAAATCCACCATTGTCATTCCGTATTGCTGGTCCACCTTTACCCCACCTCCTCGTTAGCTTGAACCATTTGCACCGGAACAAAGGGACCCTAAAGGAGGGTCCATAGTCAAGTTCCCATATCTCCTCTATGTAACCATAATATGTGACCTTTTGCCCATTCTCGGTTGCTGCATCAAAGCGGACACCACTGTTTTGGTTGGTGCTCTTTTTATCTTGGGCGATCGTGTAAAATGTATTCCCATTTATCTCGTACCCTTGGAAAGTCGTTATAGTCGAAGATGATGTCTTGGCCAACATGTACAGCTGATCTACAACCTTATTGTCACTCATTAAATGTTTACTCAACCAACTGCCGAAAGTCTCCATGTGGGCCTTCCTAATCCAGGATTCGAGCTTCCCGGGGTTGTCCGAGCGTAAAATATTCTTGTGTTTCTCAAAGTACGGAGCCACCAAGCTGGAATTGGTCGAACCGTGTGGTGTGCTTCGATCGGAGAATGGCCGTCCATACATATCATTGATTTCCTTCCGATCGTGCCTTTTCCACTTAGTCTCCCCTCGTGCCGCGATTGAGGAAGACCAATCGGCTTAAGGTCAGGAACAAAGTCAACACAAAACTCAATTACCTCCTCATTTCCATAGCCCTTGGCGATGCTTCCTTCTGGCCTAGCACGGTTACGAACATATTTCTTTAATACTCCCATGAACCTCTCGAAGGGGAACATATTGTGTAGAAATACAGGACCGAGAATGGAAATCTCATCGACTAGGTGAACCAGGAGGTGCGTCATAATATTGAAGAAGGATGGCGGGAACACCAACTCGAAACTGACAAGACATTGGATCACATCGTTCAGTAACCGTGGTAGAACTTCGGATTGATTACCTTCGAGAGATTGCATTGAGGAATGCACATAGCTTCACAATGGCTACTCGAACATTTTCCGGCAGGAGCCCCCTCAAAGCAATCGGAAGCAATTGCGTCATAATCACGTGGCAGTCGTGAGACTTCAGGTTTTGGAACTTTTTCTCCGCCATGTTTATTATTCCCTTTATATTGGACGAGAATCCTGACGGGACCTTCATACCGCTCGGGCATTCAAAAAAGATGACCTTCTCTTCTTTGGTCGAGCGTAGCCGGCACGACCTTGAAACCGTTCCGGATGCCGGTCATCGGGGTCTTTCAAACTTTGCTGGTCCTGCCGTGCTTCCTTTGTATCATTTGACTTCCCATACACGCCCAAGAAGCTTAGGATGTTCACGCAAATATTCTTCGTAACGTGCATCACGTCGATTGCAGAGCGGACTTCTAGGACTTTCCAATATTCTAGCTCCCAGAATATAGATTTCTTCTTCCACATGCCTACGTGCCCGTCAGCTCCCTTCGGAACTGATTGTCCGCCAGGACCCTTTCCAAAGATGACTTTCAAATCCTTGACCATATCAAATACCTCAGCACCGGTAGTGTTCCGCAGGCTTCGGCCGGTGATCTGCCTTGCCGTTGTAATGCTTGCCTTTCTTTCTTACTCGGATGACCTTTCGGAAGAAATCGACGATGCCCAAGGTACACGTTCTTCTTACAATTTGGCAAATGTACACTTTCAGCCTCATGTAAGCAGTGCGTGCATGCATTGTATCCCTTATTTGACAGTCCCGAAAGGTTACTAAGAGCAGGCCAATCGTTGATGGTTACGAAAAGCAACGCTCGTAGGTCAAATTCCTCTTCTTTGTGCTCATCCCACACACGGACACCAGGTCTGCCCCACAGCTGTAAAAGCTCATCAACTAATGGCCTTAGGTACACATCGATGTCGTTGCCGGGTTGCTTCGGACCTTGGATGAGCACTGGCATCATAATGAACTTCCGCTTCATGCACAACCAAGGAGCTAGGAAGGTTGTAGATGCATAGAGTCACGGGCCAGGTGCTATGGCTGGAGCTCTGCTCGCCAAAAGGATTCATGCCATCCGTACTTAGACCAAATCTTATGTTCCTTGCGTCAGCCTGCAAAATCTTTGAACTCTCTGTCGATCTTTCTCCATTGCGTTCCATCCGCGGGGTGTCTCAACTCCCCGTCCGACTTACGGTCCTCTTTGTGCCATCGCAACAACTTGGCATGCTCTTTGTTCCTGAATAGACGTTTCAACCGTGGTATTATAGGAGCATACCACATCACCTTGGCGGGAACCCTCTTCCTGGGTTTCTGGCCCTCAACATCGTCACCGTGGTCATCGCCTCGATCTTATAACGCAATGCAGTGCATACCGGGCATTCATTCAAATTCTCGTATTCACCGCGGTAGAGGATGCAGATCGTTAATGCATGCATGTATCTTCAGTAACCTCTAAACCTAGAGGGCAGACAACCTTCTTTGCTTCGTACGTATCGGCGGGCAACTCGTTATTCTTTGGAAACATATTCTTCAACATTTTCAGCAAGTTTTCAAATGCCGAGTCAGCTACACCTGCTCGTGCCTTCCATCTCAGCAAATCCAGTGTGCAGCCCAGCTTTTTCAGACCATCATCGCATCCGGGTACAGCGCCTTCCTGTGATCCTCTAACATGCGATCCAAATTCTCCCTCTCTTTTTCAGTTTCGCAGCCGTCTCCGTGCATCAGCAATGGTCCGACCAAGATCATCAACGGGATCATCACGTGCCTCTTCTTCACCTTCCTCTTCACCTTCCCCTTCACCTTCAGCATCCTCCATGAAAGTATCACCGAAATGAGCAAGATAGCTTTCATCGATGAAATCATCCCCTTCTTCATCTTCTTCCATTATAACCCCTCTTTCTCCATGCTTGGTCCAACAATTATAGCTTGGCATGAAACCGTGCCGAAGCAGGTGCATGTGAACATCTCTTGAGGAAGAGTAACCCTTCGATTCTTACAGTTAACACATGGACAGATAACAAAACCCCCCGCTTGTTCGCATTAGCCACTACGAGGAAATCTTTCAAACCCGTACCGAACTCGCCGGAGAGTCGGTTACCGTACATCCATTGCCGATTCATCTGCATTATTATAATATAAAATATATAATTAACCATCATGCATTTGTTAAACTAACTAGCTACAAACAATATAAATTAAACAATGAACTACACACACATGCATATTGTATCAATGACGACACATCAAAGGTTCAAGTTGCTAACCGCGATCGAGGAGGAAAAAATAAATGAGAAAGCTCAAGTGTGGCTCCAACACTTCAAATCATGTTTGTTTCATGCTCTTGGGGCATTTCATCAAACACCTTATGTGCATAAGAGGAACCAAAAGCAAACCTAACACTCACTTGTGAAGTTTGTGAAGAGAATGGCTCCAAATGGCTAAGTGTTGGCTCCAAATGGCTGGATGGGTATGTATAGGGGAGGGGCTTTAGTCCCGGTTGGCCTGGCCAACCGCGACTAAAGGCCTTCGGGCACCTTTAGTCGCGGTTGGCCTGGCCAACCGCGACTAAAGCCCCCCACGTGCACCAGCTGGCCACCGTGCGCCCTGGGCCCAGGCCTTTGGCGAACCGCGACTAAAGACCTCATTAGTCGCGGTTCCTATAGCTTCGCGACTAATGGGGCTTCCCGGAAGCCTGTTTTTCTACCAGTGAATGTATTCTAGCCCCTCCATCTGCCCCTTCGATAGTCCCTCATGTACTCCCATTTTGCAAAGGCATTGTAATGGACAACCATGTCAAGCGTGTACAAACATCCTCGAAATGTCATTGGAATGCCAATCTTATCAATGACATGCATGATTGCATTGACAAGCATGCCATTGACAATGTGGTTCAAGCCAGTGTCATTCAAATGCTTGACATTGTTATGCCACTGCATCAATAGTTGCACGGTGCTGACCAAGTCATGCAACTGGTGATCACCGCGGCATATGGGACAAGCATGTCATTGGCACGCATGCCTGATCATAGTCATTCTCATACTGGTTTTATACCCATTTTGAGTTGCTTTATTTCTTATTTGGTTTCACTCTCAATCATTTTATGCATTTCTACATTATAATTGGATATATTACTGGCCAATTATCATTTCTTTGTGGGTAAGCGCGTAAAGGCGGAATATTTTCCAAATACACCCAAGTTACGACAAAGGATGGAAAAGAGGCCACCTATGGTCGTATTCAAAGTCAAATAGCAGCATTGCCGTGTGCTACTAAGAAAATAAGCTCGGGGTGTTTTGCAAAGTGAACAGAGGAGAGGAGAGATAAGAAGGAGGTCGAGGCACACCACTGCACAACACGCTCACCTGCCAACGCGCATCACCAACCACCCGAGCTACGCGGGAGAAGAAGCGGGAGATGGCGATGGCGATCACAGGATGATCTAGGCGACGACATCCAAGATCTACTCCAAGTTCTGTTGATGTTCTTCCTCAACCCTCGTTGTTGATCTTCCTCGACCACCCCTGCTGCTCCTCGTCGTGGAAGCTACGTTAACTACTACCGATCAGTGAGGAACTGAGGATATCTTAGTGTACTCTACTCCCCCAATTTTGTTCTTCTCGTTCTGATATACCCTTGTTGTACCCTTGTTGTTTAGTTCTACTGCATCTCTGAATTCCCTATTCTTTGCTGCGTTGTATGCTAGTGAATCATCATCTCATTTTGGGACCTCGATTTGCTTACTGCTCTACTTGCAAGTTTAATTACTATAAAATCCTAAGTATTAGTGTGGCAAGGCTTTTGTAAACGTTTAGTTCTGATAGCTTGTTTCCCTGTGGTGAACACGATGATGACACCGTATTTGATAGCGATCAATGCCTATGCGGTGATCACCACGCCATGTCGCGGTCACCACCCTACTTCCGTGGCACTATCATGTTGTTCATTGTCGGAGATGAATACTTGTACCAAATCAATAATCTACCCTTAACCGAACGACCCAAAACAAATCGCAATGAACTACTATCGGATCTAAAAAAAAACCTAACCAAAATCTAAAATAGGGGAAAATTAGAAACTTACAATTGGAAGGAGGTAAAGTACCCCCCCCCCCCCGCTCGAAGGTGGAGGTTGCATCGATGCTCTTGACGGTGCTCGACGATGTCTCGCGCCCCATACGAGAAGAGGCGGCGCTCGAACTGCTATGGGCGGTGCCACGACCCCCGCTCAAGAAGGAGCAACTATCGGCGATTGCCCCCTCGTGGAGTAGCATGCTACGAAAAGGGACAAACCCCGGTGGCATGTCCATCTGCTGGCTGGAGCCTCCTGCACCCGTTGCCATGGCTGCCGCTCTGGCCATCGCAAACCCTATTTAGGTTTTATTTTCCCCCATCTGGGGAGCCAATGGTTGAATCCCGACGGCATACAAGGCTTCCACCACCATGCTCCTCGTCCCTATCAGCCTCGCTGAGATGGTGGGGGTGAGTTAACACCAGCAGTATTGTCGGGACAATCGGTGTCACTGCATCGCAGAGGCCGGTAGGACAAAATGCTGGGGATTGAGCTTTGCCGCGGGAGCCATCGACGGACTAGGTGGAGGGGGTGGAGGAGGCCATAGAAGGGCGGTTGATGGAATGTGATGGGCCAGGCTCCACAGAAACTGCCGATTCGACCATTCCTCCCGAGGCGGGCGTAACATTGGTTCTTAGGAACCATGGTATGCAATAACACGAGGAGCCCAGCAAACTAAACTACTCCATCTATTCCATGAAAGTTGTATGAAATTTATCAAAAAAATTGAATGTATCTAGATGCTATTCAGTGTTTAGATACATCTAAAGTTTAACAAATCTCAGACAATATTCATGGGACGGATGGATTATCTATTTTCATCTTTCCGAAGACGGGCCAAAGGCCTCCGGCTATCAAACACGCCGTTGAACATGTGAGAGAGAACGAGCTAGAGACTTAAATTGACACCCATGTCACACTTGTTGGAATAGCGAGGCCCTGTCCAAAACGAGAAATGCTACATATACGAATTTTTTTTCTTTTCGAAATTGGCTTACGGGAGGACGTGGCTGTGGTGGATTTGTAGCAAGTCGGTTAGGTCCCGTGATTTCAGACCGGTGATGGCTCCACAGATCCACGCTTTTTTTTTGTGAACACAGTCCTCAGCCTGTAAGAAAATTGCGTAAGATTCTTCCCGTTAAGTGTAGTGTTATTGGTCCAAAACAAAGCGCGAGTGCGCTGCACGCCCGATCGAGGTCGCCGCCAGGGGCAACTCGTGGTGGAGAGGTCCAAATTTGCCGGTGCGCCGCGTTTTGGTGAAGATGGGTTGGGGGATGGCACGCCCATGCGTGTGGATGAGCCTTTTAGGCCATGTCGGCCGCGATGTTTGGTGGTCGCTGCAGCAGCTAGTCGCATAGTCCACTGTATCCATTTCTTTTCGTTTATTTTCTTCCACTTTGAGTTTTTGCCCTTTTTCTCGTGACATGTACTCTCGCTTTGGGCCGGCCTCCCGTTTTCCGAAGATTAATCAATGGAGAGCGGATGTAGTACCAGCCAGTTTTGCGTGGTCCAACGTTTCTCCGATCATAGAAGTTCCCATGTGGAGATTTTTCATGGAAGCTCGTATGGAAGTCATCATTTTATTTTATTTAGAAGAAATGAAATGACAATGATGATATCGTTTCATTTGTTAAACCTATAGAAATAATGCGGTACCGAAAAGAAATAAAGTTAGTGATGAGAATCCTTTGATTCTAGCCCCAAATGATGGGAGCCAAACAAGTTCTGGGGAGATGGTTTGATTTTCTTGGCCCTTTATTGTTTGGGGAAAGAGGATTTTATGATAATGAAATACTATTGTGAGCAACTAGTTGAGACATACAAGATGCACACACCTAAAAAAGAAAAGAAAAAATGCCATAGTGAAAATCACCCGCAACAGGACCAAACCAGCACCAAAGACAACATCCGAACTACAAAAGACAGAAGGAGGTTATCCAAAAGAGAGCCTTCAAATAGGAAACTGTGCACAAACATCATTGTTCCAGATCAACATATCTTTTGGATCCTTGTGTAAAATGTAACCCCACACCTCAAATATAATGCAGCTTTCTATGTTCTTCGGAACTTTGCTTGTCAATAAAAAAAACTTTAGTTTACGTGCAAGGAAGCCAAAAGCCTAATCTACAGGCATGCTTGGTTAGTTGGTTTATAGTTAACAATGCCACAATTACCCTTAGCGTATAAAAAATGTTGGCCTAAGAAAGTGAAAAAGAATTGGAATTTCGCAAAAGATCAAGTCAATGACACATGGGCCACATAAATAATAAAGTTTAAAACATTAAATTGTTAATGTTATCATAAAATATTTCACATAGGTTGTTAGTAGAAGGCTTAGTTCAATGGAAGACCATATGTTTTGACCGGCACACAATGTTTATGTAAGGTAGGGACATCATCAAAGTCGTGGTAATGCCTCACGAGACGGCCCATGAATTACACATGAAGAAAATGAGAGTTGTGATTTTTTAAAATATTATTTGCAAAAATGCATATTACAAAGACAGATTTCCCTCTTCAATAAACTTCGTGAACAAAGAGTTTCTGTGGAAAGTGGTATTCTGAGGTCCGTAATTTCATGTCTCGGGTAGTGTAGCCATACAAGTTAATGATGATGCAGAGTATTACTTATCAAAATGATTGGTACCATTCATGTTATTTAACATTTTGAGCAGTTGGAATGTAAAGCCCTTCTATTTCGGCGTAAGGTTGGTTCTTATAAGTTCAGTATTCATGCATATGGTATTGTATTTGTATATGCTATCATGATTCCATGTTTCAAAAGGGGCTCTTTTTCTGTGTTGACATCAAGTGACTATGGATCCATGATGAAAGTCGGAAGAAGAGAAATTCATGAAGGCCGGAGGGGGGGGACTAGCTAAGGGAGGTTCAAGTCTCTGCGCTGTTGAGGGACTTGCTTGGTGTTTCGGGCTTCACATCAGCGGTATGAAAGTGGGGGCGACAACACAGGTGAAGTTCAGAGTCCTACCTTTCAGGGTGAAAACCCAAGGTCTGGCCTTAACTGGTTGTGTCTGGCAATGACCTTGTTGGAGGCATTGTTTTGAGAGCGGGGACTATCTTCAGGGTGAAAACCTAAGATCTTTGATCGGGCGACGACGGCGTTAGAGCACTGTTCC
Organism: Lolium rigidum; assembly: GCF_022539505.1. Lineage (NCBI taxonomy): Eukaryota > Viridiplantae > Streptophyta > Magnoliopsida > Poales > Poaceae > Lolium > Lolium rigidum. Next base: position 1,188 of record NW_025901114.1, on the reverse strand, counting down.
CTTCTTGGAGGCGTCGTTTTTGGAGAGTCTATTTTTCAGGTGTTATCTTGGCGGTGGATGTATTGCTGTTGTCAGGCCCGAGATACTGTAGCGGGACTTTTGTTTCTTAGTTTTCTTTTCGTTTTTTGCCTGTGTGCATCCGTAGTGCCATTAGGATGGTGTGTTGTTGCAGAGGCTGGGTGTAATTGGTATCTTTTGATATTAATATATTTCTTTTATCGAAAAAAAAGAAGCCCTGCAAACGTTGGATTATAGTCCAGTCATATGTCAGCAAAATGATATTACGGGCTGAAATGCACGTGCATAACCACAATTCCGCAAATCTACCATTCGTTTAGGCAGGTAGATTCAAAGCAACCACTCATCACGTTTGTGTAGTTCTACCATTTTTTCGGAGTGCGAAGAAGACTTACTTACCATCTGCACAAGATCAAAATTAGAGCTTTCGACTTTCCAGTGTAGCACGCGTCTCCACTTCTTAGATAGAAATCACCTTTTTACCGCTTGTGCTCTTTACCGTCATCACACGGGCCACAGGCAGTCTAATACGGCCGGCCGTAGTAATACGAACCACTTTCGCTCATGAAATGACATAGGAGTATGTATTTTCGCGAAAAGATACGAGATTCAGGTGAGCACAATAGCGCGCATCGTTCTCATGGCCAAACATACGGGTAAATTCTGCTCCAGGAGAACGGAAAAAAGCCATAGTTTATCGCACGGTATGGACAGGTCAGTTCCTTAGCAGCCTAGCTTTTTTTTTGTGGGGTAAAATCCCTGCGGCACTTTATTAAAACTAGCACAGGAGCCCTCGCAAATGCGAGGGCATCACCTTTAGTACTTTAAAAGTGATTAGTATTGACTTGTTAATCTGCAATCACTTTCCATCTCATTTACCTCCTTCATCATTAAAAAATACATTATGTTTAGATATAAACATATTTCAAAATTCTTTACTTTCAAAAAAAAATATCTGGTTAGCCTTGAACCTTGGACTCAACCATTGAAGTGATTTAACATCCCTTACGGATCTCTTCATGTTAGCCTTGAACCTTGGACTCAACCATTGAAGTGATTTAGAAGAGTCCACTTTTTTGCCGCAACACGCGATTTCTTATCCTCTTTTTTTTTTTTTGGCTCCCGAGCATCTTTTACAGCCAGCCATTTAGAAGAGTCCACTTTTTTTTT
>NW_025901113.1:0-22364 GCF_022539505.1 Lolium rigidum | reverse complement strand
CTATGTAAAATTTATTTGGTGGCAAGACTTGATCAACCTTGTTAACAAATACCTTTTATATGCATAGAGGAGGTAAGCAACATTTCTTTCTTTCTCCACTTGCTTTAGTTGTCTGTAGCACTTTTACTTTGCAAAGTTTCTTAATTGATTTGAGATTTCAAAAATTTTCCCGGCCAGTAATAATAAACTTAATACCCGTAAAATGTGCATTTTTCAAAGTTTTCAAAAATTCGCGAAAATTACACCATTGGTCCTATTTTTCGAAGAGGCACTGGGAGCACCGTAGGATGACCCGTGGGGCACCGTAGGGAGCCAAACCACAGGCCGGCGCGGCCCGCAAGGTGGCCGCGCCACCATGTGGTGTGGGCTCCCCTCTGCCCCACTTCGTCATCTCTTTCGCCCGTAACACTCTCTCTCCCGAAAAACTCGTACCAAGTTCATCTCTCTCGCGTTTTTGCTCCGGAGCTCCAGCATTTTTCGATCTCTTTGCTCAGCCCAGATTTCCGTCCGAAATTTGGCACATTTGCTCTTCGGTATGTGACTCCTCCACCCATCCAAGTAGAACTTCGTTTGGTTGAGTATATCTTGAATATTTTGCTGCTGTAGGTAACATGTTTAGTGAGCTTGCATGCTTGTTCTAATTGGTAGAAATTAGTTTTGATGCATGATTAGTACTCTAGCAAGTTCCTATGGTAGTTTCTCTCAATTATATGTCACCAAATCAAGTTTTATATTGTTTGTTGAAAATTTCAGAAAATGAAGAAGTTCAAATTTGGAGAGTTGTTCAAGAAGGGGACAACCAGCACCGGGAGGCCTTCTAGGGCCGCCACCCGGATTAGGCAATCATACAATGAAGACATCCTCGCGCCTAGCTTCGCGCCCGAAGAGGACAACGGTCCCCCTAATGCTTCTACTTTTCCATGTTATGATTTTCTAACGAATGCAGTGGATACCGGAGGATTTCTTGACCCTTGTCAACAGGGCAGGGTTAACCACCTATATGAACGATGAAAGGGAGCAATACCACATGCTCACCAAGATCTTTGTCGAGAGTTTCCAGTTCAACAACAAACACTATGAGCCAACGGTTGCATTCAGGATTTATGGTAAGACTGTGACTATGCCGTTGAAGGATTTTTGTTGTGCCTTGGATATTGCCCCTGTAGGTACAGCAAGTAGGATTGATGACAACCCCCGGGACTTGCTGGAGCTCTACCGAGGGATCACCGATGATGACTGTCGCACCATTCAGCGGGGCAAGATAAGGAACATCCAACTTCCCGCCATTAAGTATTTTGCATACTACATTGCTACTAGTATTCTTGGTAGAGAGAACACTAGTAATATTTCTAGCTACCATCTTGCTTTCTTGAACATTGCACTTACTGGTAACACCTCTTATCACCTTGGTGCTCTTATTGCTCGCCGCCTGACTACCAGGGGGCCTATTTTTGGAGGAACTATTGCGCTGCGTGTTTTAACTTTTCTTAATCTTCCTATTGATCCTAATGATGTGCCATTGGCCCCTAGGAGACTCGATATTACTGCTATGAAGAGTCACCATTTTGTTACCACTGACTCTACTTTAGATAATATGGTATATAGAATGTTGTTTTCTGACGGGGAGGAGAAGGAAATCCCTCTTCCCCAACCTGGTTTGTTAAGTATTGACAGCAATCATGGTCGTGCACTAAGGAGGAGGTGGATGAACATATGAAGATACAAGAGTTCCACCAGCAACATGACTCCGAGGACGTCGGGACCTCCTACGACCACACCGTCACATAGCCGGGTGCTTCTTCTAGCACATACTCGGAATACGACCCATCTTCATACTACGGAGATACTACTTCATGGGATCGATGGGATTGAACTCCACTTAGGCCAAAAGCCTAAGCTTGGGGGGAGGTATACCGGCATCACTCATTCTTTGCACATTATGATTGCTGGATACTTGCACATACTTGCTTTGTTCGTTTGAGTGGTTTTCTAATGAGAGGAAGATGATATTTGGGGAAGTGCTGCCTGAAAACAGATTCTGGGCTGTTACCGTAAAAATTCGTGTGCCCAGCCAGAACGTTATTTTGAGTTGAAAATTTTTGTGCAGGTTCCCCAGGTTGTTATCTAACTTTCATTAGTTGAACACTTTTTGAACTGAGCAACGTAAGATTTTTGTAAAAATCGATTTCTGTACTGCTGTCAGGTTTTGGCAGATTTCTGCCATCTCGTTTTTCTGTGTTTCTTTTAGTTTGCTATTTCTTGATTTTGCTTTGTTTCCTTTCCCAAAACACAAAAAGACCAAAAATATTTCTGTTGTTTCTCTTCACCATTTGTTTGCTTTGGTTTCTTGCATTTGTTTCGCTTTATTTGCTATTGCTAGTTTGCTATAAGAAAACCCAAAAAGATTTTGCTTTGTTTGCTTGTTTCCTTTTGTTCTTATTTGCAATTTGAAAACACCAAAAATATTTGCTGTTCTTCTTTGGTTTGTAAAGTTCATCATGAGTTCAATGGTCTTCGGTGGCTGGAGCGTGGTTTTCATTTCATATTATCCAAGCTGCACAAGTGAAAAGGCAATAATGACGATCTACGACAATCTGATTGTGGTGAGAGGCTGGTATGAACTCTATTTGTTTTCATTTTTGTACATATACTCATCCATGTGAGCTTGCTTAGTTGGTTCATGTGAGGTATATGTCATTTAAGAAAGTCTAGTAGTTCATGATCTCTCATGTTTAGCTCCAATCTATTAATATGAGTATCATGTCATGGATGTTTGCTTGCATTGTTTTATTCATAAGTAAGTATGGCATTGTGGTATCCTCCTCTGAATAATTCATTTATATCGACTTGGCACATGCTCACGCATGCATATGACTGAACAAAAAGTCAATTAAGCCTCGATGATTTACATTGTTTCGCAGTTCTTGTATCACTTTTATGCCTCTCGTTAATTTATTTTGCCGCAAGCATGATTATGACAAGTTCATCGCTCTCTTGATTTGTCGCTCCCTAGTCTTTTTGCTAGCCTTCACTTGTACTGAGCGGGAACGCTGCTCGTGCCTCCAAACACATGAAAACCAAGTTATTCCACAGTGTCCACCATAAATACCTATGCATGGCATTTCAAACCATTCCAAGTAAATTCTCATGCGCTACCTTTAAAACCTTCAAAATGCTTCTTAATTTGTGTTAATGTTTCATAGCTCATGAGGAAGTATGTGGTGTTTAGCTTTCAACCTTGTCATTTACTTTTGACGGACTCTCATATGGAATAGTGGCACATCCGCTTATCCAATAATTTTGCAAAAAGAGCTGGCAATGGGATTCCCAGTCCCGAGTTAATTAACTTAAATAGACACTCCTCCATGGTTTGTGATTGTTGGACGGCACCCGAAGGATTCGGTTAGCCATGGCTTGTGTAAGCAAAGGTTGGGGGGAGTGTCATCATCATAATAAAACTAAGATAAAAAGGCACTCCTTCATGGTATGAGATTGTTGGCAGGCACCCGAGGATTCGGTTAGCCATGGTTTGTGCAAGAAAGGTTGGAAGGAGTGCCACATAAACGTGCAATAATTCATGGGAGCCGCTCTTGAAAGTCCGGTTGGCAAGGTAGTTAGCGTACCCATTACCATTCGTTGACAACAACAAACACCTCTCAAAATAATTTTACTCCTGATTTATAAAAACGAAAAGCTCTAGCGCATGTTAATCCCTCGCTTCCCTCTGCGAAGGGTCAATCTTTTACTTTTATGTTGTGTCTCCATTATTTCTTTGAGCACTTTCTTGAGAGCACAACTCGTCATTCTTAGTATAATATGCTTGTCTCAAAATATGATTGATTGTGGTATAACTTTGATGCATTTATCTTTGACAATCACTACTTCTAGTCTTTCTATGAACTTCAAAGGTGCCCGGGCATTTATGTTTTGCCAATCAAATACGAGCAAGCGAGATACCACTTTATCATACTCTCTTATGAACATTGCAATCCTGCTTATATACATGATTCATGATGCTTATTATTAATTGTTGGTACCTCTCCATGATTGACATAGCTCGTTAGATGATCTTATTTGCATGTGTCTCATCATGAACTCGCTTAAGTATTAGCCATAGCATGAGAATATATACATCATATGAGCAAATGTGTTCGTGAAAGTTCTTTTATCGCTCGCTTGTTAATCGAATTGCTTGAGGACAAGCAATAAGCTAAGCTTGGGGGAGTTGATACGTCCAAAACGTATCTACTTTCCCGAACACTTTTGCTATTGTTTGGCCTCTAATTTGTGTATTTTGGATGCAACTAACACGGACTAACGCTGTTTTCAGCAGAACCGCTCGGTGTCTCGTTTTTGTGCGTAAATCCAACTTTCGGGAAAAACCTCGGAATTTATGCAAGGCCCTATTTTCCCGAGAAACTAACGGAGCCGGAAGGGCAATTGAAGTGGAGGCCCGAGGGCCCCACACCACCGGGCGGCGCGGCCCGGGGGGCCCGCGCGGCCAGGTGGTGTGGCCCCCTCGGCCGGCCTCCGACGCCCCCTTCGGACTACTTATTCGCCTCGACCTAAAAACGCCTGGAGAGAAGTGGAAGTCGCCAGAACCCCTCCAGAACGCCGCCACATCGCGAAACTCCGTCGCGGGAGCCAGAAGTCTCCGTTCTGGCACTCCGCCGGGACGGGGAATTGGAGGAGATCATCACCGCCATCACCGCCAACGCCTCTCCATCAACCAGCCATGTTTCCCCCATCCATGTGTGAGTAATTCCCCCGCCGTAGGTGAAGGGGATGGTAGGGATTGGATGAGATTGGTCATGTAATAGCATAAGATTGTTAGGGCATAGTGCCTAGTGTCCGTAGATGGTACTTTTATGATATTGTTGCAACTTGTTATGCTTAATGCTTGTCACTAGGGCCCGAGTGCCATGATCTCAGCATCCGAACATGTTATTGTTTCATCATGATATTCATTGTTTATGGTCTTACCTATAAGTTGTATACACATGTCGCCGTCCGGAACCAATGGCCCCGAAGTGACAGAAATCGGGACAACCGGAGGGAATGGTAGTGATGTGAGGATCACATGTGTTCACGGAGTGTTAATGCTTTGCTCCGGTACTCTATTAAAAGGAGTACCTTAATATCCAAGTAGTTTCCCTTGAGGCCCTGCTGCCACCGGCTGGTAGGACAGAAGATGTTGTGCAAGTTTCTCATTGCGAGCACGTACGACTATAATTGGAACACATGCCTATTGATTGATTAGTACTTGGACACCGTTTTATTATTATCCGCAAATGCCCCGCTATGATTGTTACATGAGTTTCTCTCATCCATGCAACGCCCGTCATCCGTCCCCGTGCCTACAGTATTTTAATCCTCGCCGTTTACTAAAATCACTACCGCTGTCTTTGTTACTCGTCGTCGTTATTTCACTATCGCTATCTGCTATAAAACTCGTTACTATCGATAAACTCTTGCGAGCAAGTCCGTTTCCAGTGCAATCGAATTGACAACTCCGTTGTTAAGGCTTCCAAGTATTCTTTGTCTCCCCTTGTGTCGAATCAATAAATTGGGTAATACTTCCCTCGAAGACTGTTGCGATCCCCTATACTTGTGGGTCATCAACCCACCACCGCCAACTCGACTGCTTCTTTTTCACTTACGTGAACCGAATAGCATCGGTTCCTCACGGTCCTGAAGCGCTGGATGTATTCTGACACTGTTTCCCCGCGCTTCTGTCGTACTTGCGCTAGATCGGCAATGCCAGCCTCGGAAGCCTCTGAGTGATACCGCTCATGGAACTGCTCTTCCAACCGCTTCCAAGTCCGCATTGAGTTCGGTGGCAGCGATGTGTACCACCCGAAAGCCGATCCCGTGAGGGACCGTGCGAAGAACCTCACACGCAGCTCGTCCGATGCCGAGATCGTGCCCAGCTGTGCCAAATATCGGCTCACATGCTCGATGGAGCTGGAACCATCTCGATCCACTAAACTTTGTGAAGTCGGGAGCCGATATTTGGGTGGTAGCGGGATCAATTCGTACTCGTTGGGGTACGGCTTGGTATAGCCGAACGTCTTCCTTTTCGGCATCATGCCGAATTGGTCTTACGAATTGTACAAATCTGATCCGCGGTGATGGCCGAAGGTGTCGAACCCCGAAGATTCGCCGGGGTGGCATACTTAGCCAGCCATGCTTGCTTTTCCAGCTTCTGAGCCAACTGCAGGAGCTGAGCTCGGAGGTTTGTCGGAGTGGCGTACTTAGCTAGCCACGTCTCGCTTCTCAAGATCTCGCTCCTCGACGTTCCTCCCGCTGTTCCGGAAGTCCCCGCCGTCGCAACCCGGCTCGAGAGTGCCCGGCTGTCTGCGAGTCTGGCACGTATGCGCACGTGTATCCGTGCGGGATCTCCTTGGGCGCCTCATGTAGGAATTGGTAGTCACTAGGGTCACCACCAATCTTGTAGACGACGTATGCCGATGAGTTCGGCACTTCTGGCGCTGCCAACGCGAACGGCAGCGGTGGCCGGGACTGGAGTGGCATCTCTCCTTGGTAAGTCCCCGCAGCTGGTCCCGACGGAGAATACCGGTGGCTCATGATTTCCCGGATCACGCGCGAGCGACACGCTCCAAAGTGTTCACCAGTGCTCTCGAGTGGCGGTGCAGCGATTGAGCCACCATGAAGTTGATCTCCCGACGCAGCGACCCGGTGCGTTCTTCTGACGGGGAGGACAGGTCCACTCCATCGAGCGCGCTTCAGGTGAGAACCCCTTCCACCCGATGCCATGGGAGCGGGTTCCGTGGAAAGAGCCGATGAGGTCGGCTTCGAGGACCGCCTTGATCTCGTCATGCTTCTTTTGAGCTCGTCGCCGGATCCTCGTACTTGACCGGAGTGCTTTCCGCCATCTCGGATGTAGATGGCGATGCGGTGGATGTTGAAGATTGTCCCACCGGGCGTGCCGAAATGTGTTGCGGTCGAAACCCACCGGCGGGCAGCGACCGGCAACACCGTAGAGCCGGGAACAACTCGTGGCTGCGGCTGGCCCCGGTCCCTCGCAGCGACGACCCGCAAAGCCTTCTCGGTCACACGTCCGATGCCTGTCGCAAGGGCGTGCCACCCGACCTATACCTGGTCGTGAAGGTGTTGGATGATGCCTCGCTTAGTTTCTCGCATGGCATACACGTAAACATTAAATACGAGCCTCGATCGGCTCTCAGGTTGTCTCCGTGAATCGGCTCAAAGAGCCGATCCACCCATGATTCGTACAAGGTGTCCGAATATATGGTGGTCCCGCTTGATCAAGATAAAGCTAAAGTGATCTACGACGATTTAGGGTTTTCACCGCATAATCGGATCATCCTACTCACGATTGGGCCTCGCGCTCGCGTACGGTGATCGTGAGCCGATCCTAGACAGGGCCTAAAAACCAACACGAGGTTGATCCCCGGAACATCCTGTCTAGGTCTAGCAAACTAAACCCTACACGCCGCTGGATCCTCCAACCCTTTGTAAGGCCTAACTATTGCGGATATTAAACTAATCCTTGAGGAACAAGGAGCAACCGTAACGGATCGGATCTACTAAACAATGATCAAGCGGGGGCCGCCCCTACACCTAAGATAGGTGTAGGGCGGCTAGATGTATAAGGGTTGCACTACGACAACGATATGATACGAAGAACAATGCTAACCCTAACACATCTAAGATAACTACGTTGCTCGCCATAAAAAAGGCTTCGATACGAGCAACGCATGAACAACGTAATAAGCTTATGCTGCCTAGATCGCAAGATGCGATCTAGGCAGCATGGTGCTTACCGGAAGAAACCCTCGAGACGAAGGAGTTGGCGATGCGCCGAGATTGGTTTGTGTTGAACGTTGGTTGTTGTTTATTCCATAAACCCTATATACATATTTATAGTCCCGGGGACTTTCTAATTCAGGCGTGCACCTAACCGTGCACGGGTAAAACTCTAACTTCTAATTTAAGATACGATCTACTATAATACAGATACATGGGCAATTTAGCCCAACTCCTTCGTGTCAGGCCACTTCAGAGATCCTCCACGCGTAATCCTTCAAACCCATCTCACTTACGGCCCATCTCCTGATTTGGCCAAAATCTGGTGATAACACCCGGCAACGGCGCCAGAAAAGTGCTTGATATCTACGGGTGCTTCTATTCTTGTAGACAGTGTTGGGCCTCCAAGAGCAGAGGTTTGTAGAACAGCAGCAAGTTTCCCTTAAGTGGATCACCCAAGGTTTATCGAACTCGGGGAGGAAGAGGTCAAAGATATCCCTCTCATGCAACCCCGCAACCACAAAGCAAGAAGTCTCTTGTGTCCCCAACACACCTAATAGGTGCACTAGTTCGGCGAAGAGATAGTGAAATACAGGTGGTATGAATAAGTATGAGCGAGTAGTAACGGCACCGTAAAAGTGCTTTGCCCAGGATCGGCGTGTGGTTGATGGTGGTAATATTGCGGACAGTAGAGATGCGGAAGAAACGAGAAACAAGAAGCGATAGCGATATTTAGGAACAAGGCCTAGGGATCATACTTTCACTAGTGGACACTCTCAACATTGATCACATAACAGAATAAATAGATAAATGCTAGACTCTACACTCTCTTGTTGGATGATGAACACCACTAACCGTGTAGGATTACACGAACCCTCAATGCCGGAGTTAACAAGCTCCACAATATTCGATGTTCATGTTTAAATAACCTTAGAGTGCATGACAGATCAACATAACCAAACCAAGTACTAACATGGCATGCACACTCGTCACCTTCACGCTACGAAAGGAGGCATAGATCACATCAATACGATCATAGCAATACTTAACTTCATAATCTACAAGAGATCACAATCATAGCCTACGCCAAGTACTACACGCTGCACACACCGTCACCATTACACCGTGCAGGAGGAATAAACTACTTTAATAACATCACTAGAGTAGCACACACATAAATTGTGATACAAAACACATTGCAATCATAAAGGGATATAAATAAGCACTTCACTATGCCATTCATAACAGTGAATAAGTATTCTGTGAAATATAGCCTAAGAGACCCACACGGTGCACACACTCGTCACCTTTACACACGTGGGACAAGGAGTCTCCGGAGATCACATAAGTAAAACCCACTTGACTAGCATAATGACATCTAGATTACAAGCATCATCATATGAATCTCAATCATGTAAGGCAGCTCATGAGATTATTGTATTGAAGTACATAGGAGAGAGATGAACCACATAGATACCGGACATGCCCCTTAGCCTCGATGGAGAACTACTCCCTCCTCATGGGAGACAGCAGCGTTGATGAAGATGGCGGTGGTGTCGATGGAGGAGCCTTCCGGGGCACTTCCCCATCCCGGTGGGCGTGCCGAACGGAGACTCCTGTCCCCAGCATCTTGCCTTCGCGATGGCGGCGGCTCTGGAAGGTTTCTCGTACCGTGGCTTTTCCGTATCGATATTTTAGGTCAGGGACCTTTATATAGGTGAAGAGGCGGCGTCAGAAGGTCAACGAGGCGACGACACAACAGGGAGGCGCGGGCCCCCCCTTTGTCGCGCTAGGGTGTCATCTGGTGGCCCTGTGGCCCCTCTCTGGCGACTCTCGGGTGTTCTGGAAGCTTCGTGCAATCCTAAGATGCTGGGCGTTGATTTCGTCCGACTCCGAGAATATTTCCTTACTAGGATTTCTCGAAACCAAAAACAGCAGTAAAACGAAGAACCGGCCCTTCGGCATCTCGTCAATAGGTTAGTTCCGGAAAACGCATAAATATGACATAAAGTATGCATAAAACATGTAGATATCATCAATAATGTGGCATGGAACATAAGAAATTATCAATACGTCGGAGACGTATCAGTATGCTGGAGGCTACCATGTGTCAAAGGGTCCCAATCTTGGTTTTCCATGTGTATGTGTCCTAAACAAACCTAAAACAATGAAAAAGTACATTGGTGCACCCTCGCGCGAAGAAATCTAGGGGGTAGACCCGTCGGGGCACACATACCGCTGTTTTTGGGGTAGGAGGGGGAGAACGACCGCCGGAGCACCGGAATTCCACCAAATATTGCATGTGGACCTATTATATGTGTGAAAGTGTGGTGGAAGGTTCAGTGGTGCAAAATTATCTCCCCTAAACCCTAAACCCTAAACTGGGTAGGCTTCGAGCCCTAAACCCCTAGACCCTAAACCATTAACTACACGTGCTCACACGGGAGCTGCAAAACTCTGCATCATAATTCCTAACCCTAACCCTAAACCTATACCTAACCATAAATCCTAACCTTGAACCTAAAACCTAGCCCTACCCCTAAATCCTAACCCTAACCCTAAACCTAACCCTAACCAGTAGATCAGGCACACCCTCGTGTGATAATGGCTCTAGCTGCGGGTATGCCGGAGGCTACCATGTGGCAAAGGGTCCCAATATTGGTTTTCCATTTGTATATGTCCTAAAAAAACCTAAAACGATAAAAAAGTACATTGGTGCACCCTCGCGCGGAGAAATCTAGGGGGGGGGGGGTAGACCCGCCGGGGCACACATACCGCTATTCTTGGGGTAGGAGGGGGAGAACGATCGCCGGAGCACCAGAATCCCACCAAATCTTGCATGTGGATCTATGATATGTGTGAAAGTGTGGTGGAATGTAAAATGGTGCAAAATTAGCTCCCCTAAACCCTAAACCTTAAACTGGGGAGGCTTCGAGCCCTAAACCCAGCTAGACCCTAAACCATTAACTACACGTGCTGACATGGGAGCTGCAAAACCCTGCATCATAAACCCTAACCCTAACCCTAAACCTAACCCTAAATCCTAAACTTGACCTAAACCCTAGCCCTACCCCTAAATCCTAACCCTAACCCTAAACCTAACCCTAACCTGTAGATCAGGCACACCCTCGTGTGATAATGGCTCTAACTACGGGTATGCCGGAGGCTACCATGTGCCAAAGGGTCCCAATCTTGGTTTTGCATGTGTATATGTCCTAAACAAACCTAAAACAATGAAAAAGTACATTGGTGCACCCTCGCGCGGAGAAATCTAGGGGGGTAGACCCGCCGGGGCACACATACCGTTGTTTTTGGGGGGAGGATGGGGAGAAAGGCCGCCGGAGCACCGGAATCCCACCAAATCTTGCATGTGGACCTATGATATGTGTGAAAGTGTGGTGCAAGGTGCAATAGTGCAAAAGTAGCTCCCCAGTGTGACCTTCCTCACATTTGGGCGATAACACTTAGCACATTTTCCGAAGCGCGGATTGCTCCGAAACACTGATATATGTGGGGATGAACATGGAGAGTAATTTTTTATTGCACATTGTCTTAAGTAACACTAATAAATAGTTATCAAAAATTAAAACTAATTTTAAAAAAAGTACTAAATGAAATAAAATAGAAAGAAAAATAAAGAAAATGCATGTTGGTGCACGGCGAAGAAGGAAACGCACGGCAAAGGCCACTTCGCCGTGCAACCTAGCTGCTCGCACGGCAAAGGGTGCGCCACGGCAACACCAAGAGCCTTTGCCGTGTAGTGTTTCTTTGCCGTGCGGCGTGTTGTGTCTTTGTTGTGCGCTGCATTCGGACTTTGCCGTGCAGTGTTTCGTTGCCGTGCGCTACTCTCAGATGTTGCCGTGCAAATTTTCTTTGTCGTGCGTCCTGCTTTCTGCGCACGGTAAAGATGTCTTTACCATGCATTGGCCCACGGCGATGATTTGCTGCACGGCAATGCCGTTTTCCCCCGTAGTGTGGACGACTACGCGTAGGAGAATCCCAGCAAAAAATGCTACAGCCAAATTTGTTAGATTTGATTATGGAAAGCTTCCTGAAATTGAGTTGTGTTCGTTAAAAGGAAAGAGTCCTATGACTCTGAAATTCCCTTTTTTCCGCCGCTGGGGCTTAGCGCCCGCCGGTCGCCAATCCATATCGTGCGGGAGAAAAATGGCTTAGCGCCCGACACAACTTATTTCGCCGACGCAAACGAAAATCCTGGGATTGATCGGGTTTTTGGCAAAACTGTCAGGATTTCGATCCTAGCGCCCGGTTAAGCGTCCCCGTTGTACATGCCCTAAGCCACATGCCCACGTCTATCTTTTTTTACTGAAACCAACGTCTATTTAAAGCCCACTTCGCACAGCTAAGCTGCAGGTGAAATCAGGAAGTCCGCATCCTTGAGCAGGCCGGAAGCCCACTTTAGACCATCTAACTAACTCACAAACCTTTCCCAGAGGCTGAGACCAGAACGGAAAGCCTCAAAGGGCCGCGAATCCTTGGGCAGTTGAGCGGAACTGACTCCGAGAAACTCGCCTTGCCTGGGCACAGCCCATACCGATCGCAACGCCAACCGCCGAGCTGAGAGCGAGATCACAAACCAATCTCCGCCATGCCGTCCCCGGAGACGGAGCCCGGCGTCTCGTCGATCGCTGGCTGCAGCGCCGCTGCCTCCGCATCTAGCCCCCAGCGACGCCGCCACCGATCACCTAGCCCCCTCCGAGGCCGTCTTCGCCGCCACAACGAATATGAGGACAAGGGTTTGAAGGGATCCGGGCGCGAATCGGAGGGTTCCAGGAGCGGCAGCAGGCACCGGCACCGCCGTAAGAAACATGGGCGCAGCGGAGGCAGCAAGGTGAGACATCGCCATCGCGATGAGGACTCGGAGACCTCCAACGATTCCGACGACTCGAGAGAAAGAAAGAGCAGGAAGAGATCGAGGAGCCACCACAAAGTTTCAAGGAGGAAGAAGAACAAGGGGTCAGATCGCAGCTCCCGGGGCAATGCCAAGTCTGGCGATGAGATGGCTGAATCCATCGAGTTCAGGAAGAAGAAGGTGGACGCGCTGAAGCATGCGCAGGTGTCCACGCCGGAGGACAACGCGGCGCCGCTCGTCGGGCCTCTCCCGCTGCCGCAGCCCCGCGTGGACGTGCAGGTCAACTACGGCGGCGCGCTCCGGCCGGGTGAGGGCGATGCCATGGCGCAGTTCGTCCAGCAGGGGAAGCGCATCCCGCGGCGCGGCGAGGTGGGCCTCTCCGCGGACGAGATCCAGAGGTTCGAGGATGCCGGGTACGTGATGAGCGGGAGCAGGCACTCGAGGATCAACGTCGTGCGCCTCCGGAAGGAGAACCAGGTGTACAGCGCCGAGGAGAAGCGCGCGCTCGCCACCTTCAACTACGAGCAGCGGGCGATGCGGGAGAGCAAGGTCAGGGAGGATCTCAGGCGCCTCGTGGACAGGACACTCGGCAATCTCGCCGGCACGGAGCACGATCCGTTCGCTGACAAGTAACGGCGATTTCAGTCTCGGTATCCAATCTGCAATCCTGTTATTTTTCCCGTAATCTTTTCATCCAGTTCGTTTAGTTGATCACCTGTACCAAAATGTTGATATGCATGCCTATTGCGTCTGCGCGCTACTTGAGGCTGTCTTTGCAATACTGTATGTCATCTCTATGCATGCTTGTTTTAAGAGCATGTCTAACAGATCCAAAAGGGGCAAACATGTATAATAATCGCCGGAATACGGGTTTCGGCTCTACCCGGCCGTCTAACACGCCCCGTAAAAATGGTCCCCGCTCCGATTTTTGCTGTTTTCGATTACGGGGCGGGTCTTCGTCCCCTACTTGTGTGGGGTGGGAGCGAGGATAGAGGGCCAAACCGGTATCGTCCACTCCACTGCGCGCGAAGGGTTTCGTTGAAGCCAACCGCCGCCGCCCGATCTCCTCCGCCCCGCCCTTCCCGGCCGGATCCCGCTGCCATGGATCGTCCGCAAGAGCCGCCTACCGCCGGCGGTGCACCTCCTTCGGCCGCGGTGGTTGATGTCCCCGTCGGAGGTCCGCCGAACGCCGGCGTCGTGTCGGCCATGATCTCCGCCACCATTCCGTCGAAGAGGAAGAGGATTCCGAAGCAATTCTTCGAAGCACCTGCGGCGGCCGCAGCTTCGCCGGCCGCAGCCCTGCCGGCTGCCAAGAAGGGGGGGCAGGATGAAGACCAAGGCGGCCGGGCCGAGGGGCGCCGCACCGGCCAAGGTGCGGACAAAGGCAATCAGCCGCATCGGCCTCGCGCCTCCACCGCCCTCCAAGGCCACGACCTCTCCTCCCTCCGTTCCGTCAGATGCGCCGCCCGCGCCGCCGCCACCCACCATGGACGTAGACAAGGTGTTCGATGTTGAGTCCACAACATCCTACATGGACATGCTCAACGAATCCGCGGTGAATTTTGACACCGGTATCGATGCATTCGATGGGGAGTGCAACGTCGAAGAGATTGATGACGAGGAGGAGGATGAGGGTGACGAGGAGGAGGTGGTTGAGGTTGATCCGGCTGCCGCCGGTTCTTCGTCGACGCCCAAGCCACGCACGGCGAACTATAGTGAGATCGAAGACGCCATCTTGGTTCGTGCTTGGAGCAAGGTGGGGATGGATGCGTGCACCAGAGTGGACCAAGGCGGCAAGCGCTATTGGCAGCGCATTGAGGATTTGTACCACCGGCTAAAGCCTCGCACCAAGAGCATGGTCGACAGATCCTACCGCTCCCTTGAAGGCCGATGGAACATCATCAAACCGGCTAGTTCTCGTTGGAGTGCTGTCATGGATCAAGTGGCCGACAACCCCCCTAGTGGATGCGTGCCGGAGGACTATGTAAGTTTTCCTTGTTTATTGCTATCCATATTATGTGTTGATGATGTGGAAACATCACATACTATTGTTGTGCAGCCCAAGTATGCTCAAGCACGGTACAAGGACATGGCCGGCTCCAAGAACAAGGAATTTCAATTTCATCATTGCTTTTCCATTCTTCAACATCTTCCTAAGTGGAAGTTGAGGGACAACGAGCCAAAGTGCAAGAAGGAGGCACTGCTCACCATGGATGATGAAGCGGAGGACATGAGTGGGAGAAACGCCGGCAAGCCCGAGGGCAACAAGAAAGCCAAGGAGAGGGTCAAGGTAGAAGGCGAAGCAGCTAGCTTCCGGGAGAAGTTGGATCAACTCATGAAGTCCAAGGAGGCATTAACGATGAAGACATTGGAGACCAAGCTCCTCATCACCGAGAAGAAGATGGACGAGGATCAGCTGGCGTGGTGGAGCGAGACCAAGGCGGACATCATTGCGAGGAAGAAGGTTGCGCGTGAAGCTCGTGCTGCAAGTGCTCAAGGTGAGTCTCCGGCGAGTGGTGGCGCCGCTGGCGATGGACTCGTTGATGATTGATCACATTTGGGAACTTCCGTGGCTTGAACATTGCCTATGATCGCGTTGTGATGTTAAAAACTATGAATTATGCATCATATATTTCGGATGTGCTATATTTGATCTGAAATTGTTGTGCAAATTGTTGTCTAAAACCCTGTTTTGAGGGGTCAAAAACTCGGACGAGCTAGCAGAACCCGTATCCCCACCTGGGGATACGGGTTCTGCTAGCTCGTCCGAGTTTTCGGCCGGCGAGAAGTGAATACAGGGATCTCTACTCGCGTTTTAAGGGGCGAAAAAATACGGGACCTGATGCTTCTTAGAGCATCTCCACTCGTCCCCCCGACGAGGCCCCCGAGCGACGTTTTTTCCATCCGGACGGCGAAATTCGGCCCAGTCGCGCCCCGGTTCCTCGTTTTCGTCCGGATTTGGCCCTTAATCCATCCGGCGAGCCCACGCCACCCCCGGCCCCCGGGGCGCGCTCGGGACTCCGGACGAAACGAAAGCGCGCGAAACGGCGTGTGGACCCGCGTAGTCGGCGACTGGAAAACCAAATCCTGTGATTTTCCCTCCAATTTGCTTGCATTTCCCCATTCCCTCCAATTTGCTTGCATATCCCCATTCTCTCCCGCCGAAATCCCCCAATCTCGTCGTCTTCCAGCTCCAGTTCCTGGCGGCGTCTTCTCGTCCACCACCACTCTCCTCCTTGTCTTCTCATCCACCACAATGCCGCCGAAGGCGCCGGCGAGGAAGATGCGGAAGAAGAAGACGAAGCCGCCGGGCATGTCGAACGCCGAGTGGGCGGCGGACGAGAAACGGCGCGACGTGGAAACAAGCGCCGAGGCGGAGAGGGTGAAAAGAGCCGCCGCCAAGAGGTCGGCGGAGGCGGCCCAAGACGAACACTTGAGGTTAATCAGCATGGCCTATAGCGGCGGCGTGTTCCCCGGCCAATGGCCGACGCAAGGTACAACAAGTTCCCCGTCTTCCTTCTCGCCTTCGCCGTACTCGCCGTCGCCGACCGCCGTGTTCCAAGAGGGCGCCTACGTCCAACCGTCCAAGCCCACACCGTCGCCGCCCGAGCTTGACGTCGGCGGCGGCGGCGGCCTGTTCGAGGGCACCTCGCCGGCCCTGCGACGAGGGCCGCTCGCGTTCGGTGCGATGGCGGCGCCGAACGAAGAGGAGATCCACGAGATGATCACCTCCGGCTCCGCCGCCGCCGGCTGCGAGCCCGGGGTTCTTCATGACCGCCGCCGCTGCGTGCCGGGGTTCTTCACGCAAGAGGAGACGAGGGCGACGGCAGCTGTGGCGGCGCGCAACGAGCATCGGGAGGATGTTGCCGACGGAAGCCAAGCCGTCGAAGAAGAAGGCGAGGAAGAAGAAGAGCCAATTGAAGCCGCCGCCAACCTGTCGAAGGGGAAGAAGAAGAGGAAGAAGGACTCGCCACCGCCGAACCGCGTATCAAATGGACGCCGAAGGAAGAGGAGTGCCTCGCCGAAGCTTGGATGACCGTGTCCACGAACGGCATAATCGGGGCCAATCGGTCGTTCGACACATACCGGTTTCGAGTGAGGCAGGCGTACGAGGAACGCAAGCTCGTCGATCCCTACTTCAACAAGACGAACATGAACGTGTACCGGGGAGACAAGGCAATGGCCACCCATTGGGGGATCATGCGGACGGCGTGCGGCAAATGGCACGGCGTACGTGAGGAGATCGACAAACGGCCGATCGGCGGCCACGACTTGGAGCAAAGGGTATGATCCGCCGGCCCTACACCACCGAGGTACATCGTCGTTAGCTGACCCGTATCGCCGTGCTCTTTTTCCCCAGCTGCGTCGAGCTTTGGACATGTACACGGACGACACCGGCCTGCGGTTCAAGTTCCTCAACGTCTACGCCCGCCTCGAGAAGTGCGAGAAGTGGAAGGAAGTTCGCACGTCCCTCTCGAAAAGCAAGACCGAGCGAGTACAACCCCGACGCTCCGCCGGCTTGCGCGGCGGAAGGGCGCCCCGAGCTCGGCCGAAGAAGCGTAAAGAGCTCAAACGGACGGACAATCCCGCCGACGGGATGCAGGCGTCGATCGACAAGTGCTCGGGCCGACTTGAGATCGCACGCCGACGGGAGGAACGACAAGTTCGACGGCAGGTGGCGGGAGATGCTCGCCAACCAAGGCGCCCGGATCGCCCTGCCGAAGACGACGGTGGCGGCGAAGAAGAGGAACACGGACTTGGCGTTCCTCATGGGCGGCGGCGACATGGAACCGATGGACGAGGAGACGAGGAATTGGTACCGGGGCCACCGCAACGACATCCTCCGAGCCACTACGTCGTCTCCGCCGGCTCCTACCTCGTCTACCTCACCATCTACCTCGTCGACCTGCGGCCGCTTCGACGTCCACCGCCGCCGCCGCTTCATCGTCGCCCGCCGCTGCTTCGGCGTGTGAGGAAACTGGTCCGTCGGACACCGCCGTGCCGGCCGGGACTGCCGACGAGCCTGTCTCCGTGTAATTTCCCTCCGATCGCCGATCCGTGGCCGATCCTTTTGCTCCTTTTGCCGATCAACTGCCCGTACTTGTAGCGCGGACGGCGATTTGTTTGAATTTAAACTCTATCCGCCGAACTCCGGGTGGACGACTGGAAATATGGTACTCCCCACGACTTAATTTCGTCCAATCCGGCGGTAGTTTCGTCCGGATTTGGGCGTGGGGAGCGCCAACGAGTGGGGATGCTCTTACTAGTAATAGCTTGAGACTTGTGAGTTATGTTGCATCCAATAGCTTATTGTACATACTCTCTCCATTCTGAAAAAATCTTCTCAATTTTATCTAAATACAAAGGTATATAGACACTAGCATAGCTAGGTTAAAGCAACGCCCCAGACCAACCTCATGCTATAGTAACAACTAGTGCAGAACAGTAGGTACATACAATAGCTACAGTCAACAAAGAAAATAGCTGCCACGCCCCAGTCCATGGCCAGTGTTTCCTGGGCCTAGCTACGCCCTTTATATAGACATGTTTTAGTTATAGCTACATTCGTCGAAATTGCATGGGTGAACCTGGGAGCAAGCGCACCCTATATGGAATTTTTTTTAGTAATTCAGAAAAAGGTCAAAAAAATTCAAATATTTTTGGGAATCAAAGATGATCATGTATTGTACTCGTATACGAAAGATTCACCATGGAATAACTTCTCTTGTTTCCGGGGTGAAAAAAACAGACTTGGATGTCCTATATTAAAATACTATTCACGCTATATTCGTCATAGATTTGTTTTTTTTGCCTGAAGTTAATGTGAAACATTTTTTGGCCAAACAAATTTATACGAGTACAATACTTGATTATCTTTGATTTCCAAAAGGATTCGATTTTTTTAACTTTATTTGAAATTACTACATTTTTTGAAGTATATAGGGTGCGCCTGCACCCGAGAGCCAAAAGTCCGGGTCACTACATTCGTATCTAAAAAAAGTTGAGAAGCTATTTTTTTGGAACGAAAGGAATACATATCATACAGTAAACGGGTCAAACTTAAACCTGCCCCTTTCCCCTTGTCCTCTCCTCCTCCCTGCCACTGGAGAACTCGCTAGACGAAGCCTAGTCGGTGACGGCGGCGATGGGGCTCTCTCGCTCGTGCATCGGCAAAGACGGCGTTTCCTCTTGCGGCGGCGGGTGGATCGACGATGGCTTGGCGGCCGGGTACTGCAGGGCCCAATGGCTAGCGTGATGTGGTGACCTTGGAGTAGGTGCAGCCTCCCCGCGGTGGAGGCACTCCTGCTACAGCCGTGAGATCCGTCTCTCTCGGCCCCGATGGGCCTAGTAGGCCTTGTCTCAGCTTGATTGTGGTAGCAGGTCATCACGGCTGGCGCAGCCTGGTGGTATATGTGGCTGGCATGGCGGTGGCGGGCTGGATCCCCACCGCCCCTTTATAGTGGTGGTGGGACAGTTGTCGGTGCTTTGCCTATTATCAGCGGTGAGGCCAAGGCAATTCCTTTTAGAGTGTGTCTGATTGTGTTGGAAACGATGCGATGCCAGGAAAAATCCTTGAGTGAAGTTGACGGCGGAGATGCCCGAGGGCACCCAAAACCTCCTTGGAGGCGTCATTATGGCATTGCATGTGCTTCCTGCATCGACCATTGGGGAAACCCTATATCGGTCGTCGGATTGGGAGACGGTGGTGCGACTGTGTCGTTGCTTTCCTTGAGGCATCGCCTAGGTGGTTCGTCGAGTATTTGGTAAGCCAGTTGGAGTCGGTGTCGGCCGCCGCCTAGAGTGTTATTTCTGGGGCGCTGTGTACATTGTCGCTGACACTTCTTGGCCAGCCACCTCCAGTCTAGTTTGGTCCGGCCATTCTCTGATCGACTCTTAGGCACTTAGGGGCGGACGGTGTGTTTGCCTGGGTATCTTGGAATTAGAATTGACCTCCTTAAGTTTCATCATTCGGTTGTGGCGTGGCTTAGAAGCTTAGTGCATCTCCTCCTCGCCATTCTTGGCGGGTGAAGGTGCAAGGTGAGTCATCGCCGATTGACTAGTGTCGGTAGTGTTGTAAATCATGTGGCTTCATGTTTATATCGTGTTGCCTTTTGATGTTGCACCGGCATTCTGGGCTTATTCTTTTTGAAATTTGATAATCCTTTTAGGATATAGTATTCGAGAACAAAGATATCTTAACGCTGTGTTTGGATGTACGGAATTTAGTCTAGAATTGTGGAATCTGGTATCAATTTCGGCCATTTGGATTGCGATCAGAATTGGTGCGTGGAAACCGGATGAAATTCCGAGCGGGTGTTGCCTCGCGTGCAAAGAGCCTTCCCTCAATTCGGAGCTCCCCCCCCCCCCTCGGAATTATCTGGAAACGCACCCGCACGCGTACCTGTTCACTGGATAAAAAGAGCACGCTCTCCCCCACGCTACCGATGCCTCACTCCCGATACCAGCGAGAAGAGATCCGGCAGCGTCGAACAGGTTCCCCCTCGCTCCATGTCTCCCTTCCGTGGCCTCCCACTCCATGGCCTCCCTCCTCCACGGGGTATCATCCCCACCCTATTCCCCCTGGCCGCGCCCCTCATCACCCTCTACTAACTATAAATTAGGGGCATGACCAGACGGCGACAGGAGGGTGAACAGCGGCGGCCAGAGAGTGAATAGCGGGGGCGGCGGACTCGGTGTTTTCCGTGGAACTTCTTCATTCTTCCCCGTCGGATGCTCTCAATTGAGCCATCTTTTCTGAAATTTTATGGCCTCTATAGGCTCTGATCTATCGCCGGCACATCGCGGTGACCGTGCTCTACGCCCTGATCTACAGCCTGGCCATCCATTTGGTCATCTTCATCGACTCGTACCTCAACTAAGACGAGAGGCAAAGGTGTTCTAGCGATTGTCCCAAAGGCACTGGTTTTTCTGGCTACAGCAAGCTGGGATATGTTCGTGGTCTCAACTTGTTTCCCTCATATACCACAGGGGCGAGAAGATCAACATCATTAGCGGGGTTGCTCGCATTAATCATTCTAGTTGTATTTGAAAGCAACACACTACAGGAATGGACGCATACGCCGACGGCCAGCTGCCCTCGGCGTAGCCACGCCTGGCCCTCGGCATAGGCTACGCTGACAGCAGCCCTCGGCGTATGGTGTCGGCGTTTAGGTCCTTCGGCATAGACAATATTGCTGTCGGCGTAGCCCGGCCCTCGGCGTAGCACGCTACGCCGACGGTCTACGCCGACGGCAAAACCGTCGGCATACAAATTTTAAAAATTTGAATTTTCATTTTTCCAAAAAAGAATTCAAAAAATAAAATTGAAAAAAAAAATTTATATGCCGAGGGCTTTGCCGTCGGCATAGAGTTTTAAAAATTTTCAAATTTTAATTTTTTACACCATTTTTTTTTCTTTTTTTTACTTGTTTATGTTTCACCCATACACTTTTAACTCTAAGTACACTTAATCCTAGGTCAAATTACAATCATGGTTAAACTTCCCAGCCGGTCACCCATCCTCACACTATTCCAACCTCAGCACGCTTAACTTCTTGGTTCCATTTGGATGAGCTTTCCTTAAAGAATTGACACCTTACTGATAATAATAGTCTATCAACCCTATTAACCCTTGCACCGTGATGTCACAACTCTTTATTTTTGAATTCCAAAAAATTACTTAAGTAAACAACAATGAATATATAAGTAACAATGAATAATAATATTGAATTCAAATAACAATAATATATTTTTTTTGGTTTTTTTTATTTAATATGGAATAATTAATATCTTTAAATCAAAAAACTGAAATTCCACAAATAATATGTCTAAATCGATCATAAAAATGAGAGGAATCTAAATATAACATCCATATCATCATTTGAACCTAAAAATTAGAGTAATCCAAATATGACGTCCAGCTTGCCATCTGGCCAAAACGGCCCCCTCGGGAGATGCGAAATGGCCGTACCGGACGCGCTGGTGCACCGTTCGCCAACATGCTAAACGGAAAAAAATTAGCACATAAAGTGATGTGTTATAGACCTAAAAACATTTTTCGTGGAATTTATTGAGCGACGGAAAGTGTACCCCTAGTTCAAATCCGGTCAGTTTCCAGCGTATTCGGCGGAACACCGCAGGAAGCCGCAGGGATTTCCAGATAGCTAGCACACACATATGGCATGTGATATGTGGTGCGGAGGCGGTGTCCTACCACTACGTGGAGGTCTCGCGCAATACTAAAATACGCCTCATGTAGCTGCTTCACAAAAAAAAACTCATTTTGGCACCCCGAAAAGGAAAAAACCATCGCCCATGAGACTCTCCACAGAATGTTTTTAGATGATTTTAAAGAGGAGCCTCCCAACGTCAAGAAACGGTAAAGATGTTCAAACTCGAAAACGCAATAGAAGATGCATACGGATTCCGTTTTCGATAAACTTGGACTTGTTGAAAAGCTAGCAACAAGCTCAAGAACCTCACATGGAGAAATGCCAAGAAGAAACAAGAATTTAGGGATGCAAAGTATGCAAAGGATTGAGCTTCCTAAGACGATGTGATCAAGTTACTCAACCAAAAGTCCCTCTTGATAGTGCGGCTATCTATCTATAACCCGGTCTCTCAACAACAACCTTGAAACGATAAAAGGAAAACCTAGCAAGGTCATAACTTTGTCGTGCGCATCATGCTTGATCTTGAT
>NW_025901112.1:0-51291 GCF_022539505.1 Lolium rigidum | reverse complement strand
ATAACGAATCCAATAGAGAGGGCAAGACTGTTTCTACGTTTTTTGTTAACTAAAAGCTAAAATGTAGATGATTATATGAAACAAAAAATTGATTAGAGAATAGATTAAACCAGAAGAAGGGAGTACTTCAGTGTGGAAGAATTAAAGGGGGTTCAACGGCAGCTAGACCCACATGTCGCTTCAAATTTCCGTGTTGGCTGGCCCCAAGAGTAGTGTATGTGTCTACACTGGTAGCTGAGTTGCTCGATGGCATGTGCCATGCGATGCTTACATGCTTGGATGTAGAACACACCTCGCTTTCTCGTACATTGGGCGCTTACAATTGGCAAACACTCGAAGTTCGTCTATGTGTATAGGGCGACAATGTCTTTGATAGTATGGTGGAGTAGTCGTCGTTCCATATAGTCCACAACAAATTGGATGTCCTTGGCTATTCAATGTCGTCCAAAGTAAGTGTTGCAACTGGGAGAAACCACAAATGGATCCCGAGCTACATGGTGGCCAATCGAAAATGACATTTGTAAGTTAAAAAAAAAACCGGAAACAAAATTCTTGTTACATGCAGTGTTGAACTCTACCATTGTGAAAAATCTCGATTTAAATTTAGTTATAATCTAGGCTACAAAAAAATGAAAAAAATTCAAATTTTCAAAATGTGCACTATTCATCACACCTAGATCCAGACATTTATCATTTTTTCTGAGACCAAAATATATACAAGGAATTTCAGACTGATTTTTTTGCACACTAGTAGACTTTAGTATTTATCTACATAAAGAATTTTTGTTCCAATTTTTTAAAACTTTCAAATCGGAACTTCTCCAAAAACGAGCTACATGTAGCTCGGGAGCCATTGGCCACTCTCCTGCAACAACGAATTTTCCGCCGAGTCTTCCTGTCCATGCTTTTACTAGCTGTTGCTTACTACTAACTTTGTTTCAGAATAAGTTTCATAATATTTTTTAGATGTAGATGTATCTAGACGTATTTGATCTGGATCAACCTATGATTCGTAGAGTTTTGCCCAATCTTTCACAGCGAGTCATCAAAATAGTAAGACAATAACTCTCCCAATCAGGCGATGAACGTAGCCTGAAGAAGAGGAAAGAATTCCAACAAGTAACGTGATGATGATCAACACGCCTCAAACCTCAGTCTGATAATTCTTGATGCACACAAGATCCTTCACGCAACTTTATTTACGCCGTCCCTAGAGGGATGATGTCGGCACAACTCAATGTCTAAACTTTCAAAATGCTGAACTCCCAAAACCCTAGGCGCTGGTTGCTTTATATAGGAGACCAGAAAACTAGTCGGTTGGACAGACCCAAACCGAAACAAAAAATAAATTCTAGATGGCCCACAACATGACCCGGCTAAAAATAATATGGACACAAATAAAACATTCAACCGGCCCAAGTTCCTACATGGTTCGGTCACCTCCATGGATCGTATCTACCTTGGTGGAGTCATGAAGTTGGGCTTCACGTCCTCCTTCATAGGAACACTGGGAGGTGCAAGATGCCCTCATCAATATTTTAATGTATAGATACATTTATATGTAGGTAGCCATGTCACCTATATTTTTAAAATGAAGGCAAAACCTTTGCTTTTCTATTAATTAAGATTTGAGAAGAAAGACACCCAGTTAATTAGCGAAAAGCCGGGCAAAAATCATACAACACAACGGGACCACGCCACACTCACCACAGGGCCAAGCCCACTCAAGACCTCTAAACACCACTCCGTCAAGATCAGACAACCATTCACCATGCCAGAGAAGACGTCGTGACTATTATGGCTGGTGTAGATACGGGACGTTCGAACGCAGAAGAAGAAGCCAACCCCCGAGGAGCTGCGCCAAAGCGACATTGACGGACAACATCGAAGGCAACCTCGTCGTCCGCTCGATAGGAGATCAATTCCCTCAGCACAGTCAACTTTCGGGGCCACCGCTCTGACATCCAGCTGCTCCGCCACACCGATCAGACCGCCAACACCACCTTCTGGAACTATCATCCTGACATACCACCGCTCATACTCCGAGCCACGACACCGCACGACTCAGCCACCCGCAACCCAAACTTCAAGCAAATTGCTCGTAGACCACAGCCGCCACACCAATTTCGGGGCCGCTGCCCCAACATATAGGTCAGGCCGCCTCCTCTGAGACGCGTCGGCCGTGCCGACAACCTCACTGCACCAGCGACACAAGATTGTCATCCAAGTCATGCTGCAACACTTATTTTGGAACGTTATGAGTACGTGTTGCTTCCTTAACACCATCAGCCCAGTTTACTTCTCTCGTATTTTTACCCAAAGGATCCGGGAACGAGAGGAGATTTGGTGTTCATCCAACCTCCCGATATCCTCAGTTACTCTTCTCCAAATATACAGTAATATGAGGAAGACTTTTTATCTACGAAAACGAAATTGTAAGGATATTTCAGGAATATCCAATCTAAACCTAGATAAGTAAACAAACTATTGAGAATTATTTTACAGAATTCTGAATAATCCTTGATCATCCCTTTAAATACTCAAACAAGCCCAGAGGGGGCAAGATATCTCGGTAGGAAGATAGTAGATCCCTGTTCTTTACCGTCTAGCTATGGTGATATGGACATTTAACAAAGAAAATTAAGATATTTCTGTGCTATTAATATGCAGGTCATTGTAGAAGAATTATTGAGTTCGTGCCGGCAGCTCAACCCATGTCGGTGATGTCGCTTAAAAATCCCGCGTTCGCTGGCCCCAAGAGCAATGTGTGTCTACACTGGTAGCTAGCTCAGTTGCTCGAGGGCATGTGCCATGCGATGCTTCCATGTCAAACACACCTCGCTTTCTTGTACCTTGGGCGCTGACAATTGGCATCAGCAAACGCTCCTAGTTCGTCGACTATGTGTACGCCGGAGAGGCAGTGTGGTGCACTAGTCGTCGTTGCATATAGGCCACACCAAAGCTGGCTGTCCCTAGCTATTCAATGTCAACCATATCATGATGGATGAGTGCATAAATATCTACATGTGTATAGACGTAAACTAATTTATTTTGCATTTCTATAATAAAAATGTTCGTCTTGTAGATACATTATACATTAGCACCCACTCGGTTCGAAACGAGCAAAACCGCTGCGTAGGCTACCATCATTTCACCCCCGAATAAAATGACATGAAGGTCATATCAATAATTATGTAGAAATTTTTACTAGCAATCATATGAAAGAACTAGCATCACATGCAACATGGATGTAAACCCTAGATTTAATTAACACCACACGTAGTGAAAAAAATAGCTTAAGATCGATTTATTACAATGCTGATTGATGGCAATGAGGACCTGAGAATGAGATTGAGGTAGAAGAGGTGGTGAAGCCGATGATCAATCGAAGAGAAGAAGAGGCTGGTACGTGATGGTCGAAGACAAAGCAGCCGTGTGCATGCACTTCCCGGAAGCTGATAGTCGGGAAGTTTCGAGTAGCTGCTTTCCTCCTGCTGCACAACAAGAAAATAGATGGCGATGTGAGAGATTGGCCTGGTTTGTGGGCATGAAGGAGACGATTAAATCGGCAATAGGGACGACATCCTCCTTATAGAGTTTATTTATGTAGCCAAGGCTTTGGTAATGTTGCATGGACTCTCTTTTGCTTGCTCTTTAGGATTCAACGACTTGGACGCTGAATCTTATTCTTTAGAAGTCATCCAACTTTGCTCGGGTGCTGAATGGATTTGGAGTGATGCCACAACGATTTATGCCGACATTGTGACTACAACTGGAAGTGTAGGGAAGGTCGAGTTTTCTCATTGTGGATAGACACAAACGTGGGAGCTCATGAACTAGCTAGGAATTGCTTTACTTCTAATACCTCAAGTAATGTGGTCGATGAACCCCGTAGCATTTTTTACGAACTTTCCTAAATGATGAAGCTATTCAGTGATATTAATAAAGCTAGCTATGATGAACTTCCCTAAAAAGCGTGAATAAATAAGAAATGTATCACATGATTAAATGATTAAATGTGAATAAATGCGGAATGCAAACACATGCGTATGTGATGTATACATACAACATATTTTCTTCTTAGGTCCTCACGGGCATCGGTGTTGCTTTTTCTAAATTGGTAGTATGGGAGTAAACTTTCAGCATGCATTTTGACTATTATTTTTAAATAATACATTTTTAATTAAATTTTAGAAATAACACACGATTTTAGAAAATTTTAGAAAATTTTAAAAATAGGCCTCGGCGTGGCCGATGCCAACAAGTACCTATCGGCTACTCCGTCGCCAATAAGTACTTATTGGCCTAGCCGACGCCGAAATGTTCCTAATATAGGTGGTAATTAAGCTAGATTGCCGCTAGACACTTAATGGCTTGGCCGACGCCGATAAGTTCTTATTGGCTTCACCATTACCAATAAGTACTTATCGGCATGGGCCAAGCCAAGGCAGTATTATTTTTATAATTTTTTTTTCCAAAACCACCACTACTGGCTTCAATTGACTCGTAGCTTGTGGCGGCAAGGGTTTGTGTGGAGGAGTGAATGAGGAAGAAGAGCGCGTGCCCTCCTTATAGAGGCCGGAGGCAGGCGACGGCCGCGGGATGCGTGGCGTCGCTATTACTGCGTTGGCGGAGGTGGGTGACGGCCACTCGGCAGGCGAGGCATTGCGATTAACGTGGCGCGGACTGCCGAAACGATGCAGCGGCGCCAGTCACTGGCGCGCCTCAGAAGATGCATCAAGCCAGGGTCGCTGCCAGGCGGGCCTGACGAAACGTCCGCCAGACACGAGCGAACACTTTGAGCGTCCGCGCAGCGTCCAAGACGCATATTTGGGCCAGGTTTGCGTCGCGAACGGTCTGGTCACTTTCCGTCGCCCCGCTGAAGCAGGGACCCGATGCATTTTTCGGCCCGGCGGACGCAAACAATAATCGCGCAGCGAACTTGCGTCGCGCCGTTGGAGATGCCCTTAGCGTTATATAGTTAGATATGAGAATTGTGAGTTATTTTCTCAAGATGAGATCCCCGACCTCTGCGTTGATTGACACATACAACCGTATTTATTACGAAGTTAATATCTAATAGGGCCTACATAGTGCAAAGAATGGATATCAACCAGAACAACAAGAAAATTAGGAAAAAGAAAGGACATTGTAGCGAATGGGAAATTGTTAGGGAAGTTTAGGTTAGGCATTCAAGTGAGGAGCACAATATTTCCGCGGAACTGACATGTTCAGAAGTTAATTCACCGGTACACAAAAGGAAAGAGCTTCACCAAATTAAATCAAACAGTTAGTATTTGACTTAATTTGGCGTAAGTATAGAAACGAACGACGACGTTCTCCAACTAATTGGGAGATGATGAACACGCTTCCTGATCGTCCATCCAGTTCCGTCACAATCCCATTGATGCACAAATAGTTCAAGCTCCATGATTTTGCAAACCGCTAGCCGCAAACGCCCATCCTTGTATCTAGAAAATCCGTGTTATCAACGTGAGCCATTGTTTGGAATTAACTAATATTTGGAAATCCAGTTGTAAGCATGGCTACGTATTTTCATGGAAGGGATGTTGTTCGTACATTAGTTCATCCACACGCAAAAGAAAGAATTCCAGCTAACTAAAATCAATGCACTAATTGATTGATTCCATTGGCCGGTGTAGAGAGTATAGTACAAAAACAAACGACAACGTTCTCCAACAAATCGGCGGAGGACGCGCACACACACACTGACACACTTCCCCATCGTACGCCCATCAGCTTCGTCATCGTCCCCTTGATGTACCGATCCCACGTTAACATCCATGGACTTTTCCCTTCTTACCGGTTCAACAAATCAAACGGCGCATCGGTGCTCCCTCGTACGACGCAGAGAAATACCGGCTCAAAAATGGTGGATGAACACTGACACTCGCGAGTGGCGCTTGTTGCTCAGGTCGGCCCAGCCACGACAATCGCGCGGGGGTGCACTTTTCGCAGGCGAGCGACGCCTTTAGAATTTCGTTTTGTCCTTTCTAGAGAAGAAAGAAAATGTGGTGTGAAAATACGGAGAAATATGGCTCCCTTGCTTTTCACCTCATTTTGTTATTTATCCTTTTAAACTGCCGCATATGCAGGTGTTAGTGACTGTAACTATAAGCATATCTGATCAGTTAGTGCTGAAATTTTAAAGCATATCTGCTCCGCATTGCTCCGACGAGGAGGACGAGGACCCCTCCGGCGAGGAGGAGGGGGAGGACGACGACCACTTCATCATTCACAAGGCCAATGACAGGTGATGCGTCGGGTGCCCGTGCGGTCGGTGCACACGACCTCACGCGAGGAAATGTACCGCTGCCATGTCGCAGAGTCGAACCTCGACCAACTGGCATGGGAATTCCACGTCTACCAGATGCACGAGGGCGCCTCTACTAGCATCGGCATGCCCGCCTCCAAAGCTTCGTGGTTGTTTCCTCCTTCGAAGAGGAGTAATGGCCATCCCGGTAAAGCCCCATCCGTCGCTGACGCGTCCCGGTGAATCTCTTGTCGCCGTCGACGAGCACATTTTGTGATTAGGATTAGTAGCTAGGGTTTCGGTTAATTTTATCGGCTTGTAATGATCTATCTTAGGAAGATGAAAATCTGGCGATAACTTCTTTAAAAAAAATTGGAGTTCAACTTCTGGCATATGTTCTAACCAAGGTTTAAAATAGCGTGCTAAATGAAATAGCGTCAACCTCTTTCAACGCTATGAACATTGTATCGTGCTAATAGCGTGATATATTTAAATATCGTTTTCAAAATAATACTAAATATAGCCTAAAATAAATAATTTTACTAAAATGAATGGATATATACTCCAAAAGTAACTAAATCATACATATATAACCACATATAAAAATAGATCTCAAATATTTTAGAAAGCTAACATCAGCATTTCACAAGGCAACAACATAGTACAAATTATTTATTAAAAAATATTAGCATTAACAATATTATCTTTTGATTTAGAAGTGGAACCAACAAATTGCAGTTCATCATCACGAAAAAACGAAAGTAACTTACCTGAAAAAAATAGCGTAATGCAGAGAAAAAATACTAAAATTTAGCGTGGACTCTCTAGATATGCTATAGCGCGCTTTTAGCAGAGAAATAACGTGCTATTTTAAACCTTGGTTCTGACATATGTTTTTTAATACCGCAAAACAGGTATCTGGTATTTTAAACCTTGGTTCTTGTTTGCAGTTTTGCGGAATCCGCTAGAGATGCTCTTAGTGACTGTAAATGTAACTGCAAGTTGCTCATCTGATGATGCGTTATGCGTGGTTAGTGCTGAAATTTTAAAGCATATCTGCTCGGCATGCACTTCGTTCGTCATGTATTCAGATGAGCTCTGCTTTGCTACTGTACTGATAAGTGGATCTCTCTCTCTTTCAGTTATCCAAAGTGTGAACCCGATGAGTTGCAAGGAGAACAAGTGTAATGCAGATTGCAGAGGCCATGCCGATCACATCTGGGAACTGTTTGAGCTGATGTAACGGCACCGCTTGCACTGAATTTCCGGTATAAAACATCCATATGTCGGCATAAACAAATCTATCGGCCCATCGCGGTCGCCGTCACCGTAATGATAACAACAAAAGGAACGCTTCTCGATCGATCGTCACTGGGAATTCAAGTGCGCGAGGATCACAATTAGCGGCGAGAAATGGGCGGAATCGTACGAATTTAACGTCGGAGCATTTCTTCCTTTTATTACCACTTCTAGAAACACAATTCCTACTATATATCTACTCAAAAAGAATGAGCAAAATTAAACGGATCACGTAAATTAACAGTAGCAACAATTAACACTAGAACGGCTACTACAGTTTTACTTTTTATACCACTAGTAAATTAACACAGAAGAGAAAGACGGGACAGAACTGGAGAAGAACAGCCCGGGAGGATCAGTTCAAAAATGGGCTTCTTCAGTACGTCGGTAAATCTAATTAGAGTAAATCTTGTTTTAATCCTCCCAGGTGATTCCTCTCCTTCTTCTAATCCCGTTTCTCCGCTCTGCCAGGCGTCCCCGCGAGCACCGTCGCCGCTGTGGATTTCCATGCCACCGTACTGACTTTTCTTTCACACGAGCTGCTGCGGCTGCTGCGTGTACCACAAGTCGTCCATGCTCCAGATGCTGTCGACGTCGAAGCTGCCGATCTCGAAGTCCGCGACACCCAGCTCGGGAAACCCGAGACCCGGCAGCTGCTCGGGAGTCCAAGCTTCCCCGACCTGGCACGGTGCCTGCTGCTGCTGCTGGATCAGCTGGTCCGTGTGGCACATGGCGCCGGCGCTGGAGGCGTCGCAGGCGGTGGTGAACCACTCTGCGCCGTCGACTGCGGCTGGCCAGCTGGGCTGGGCGCCGGCGCCAGAATCCGTAGACGGCGAGGAAGAAATGGTATTGGTGCCCGACTGCTCCGGGGCCGAGGCAGTGTTTAGCAGCTGCTCGACGCCGTACTCCGCTGGCCAGCAGGCATCGACGGGAAGTTCCGGTGACTCGTAGATGCCCTCTTGTTCCCAGGGGAGGGGCGTGTCGGCGGCGGCGGGCTGCGCCGCCTCGGCAGCCTGGATGCGCTCGACGAGGCGCGGCATCCAGAGGTAGCGCATCACGTCCTTGAACTGCTGACTGTTGACGTCGCACTTGAGCTGCTTGGCGTGCTTCTGCACGCGCGTTCGCCAGTAGTTCTTGATCTCGTTGTCCGTGCGGCCGGGGAGGTGCTGCGCGATCTTCGACCACCGGTTCCCCCACCGCGAGTGCAGCTCCAGGATGAGAAGCTGCTCCTGCGGAGTGATGCTGCCGCGCCGGAGGTCGGGACGGAGGTAGTTCAGCCACCTCAGACGGCAGCTCTTGCCGGTGCGTTTCAGACCTACACAAATCAAGCTAAAGATTAATCACATGGCCAAATGGAACAATCACATCACTTTCCCGCTACTAAATAAATTCACCAAGTTGCTCGCTAGATATATGCGACTATCTATATATGCATGTATGTGACAAGACGAGTGATGTAATGGAAGAGAGATTATATATACTGGTAAATAAATATCCCTATGGCCGGGAATAATGCTAACCACTGAAAATTCTCCTCGCTCACTATAGCTTCTGGCTAGCTGGGTGGCTGCTAGGTAGGCAAATCAGGCATGGAGGCTGGTAGCTATCTGTTTCCATAAATTAGCATGTTGATGCAAAGCGACAGGTTTGTTGCTTGCTTGAAGTTCCAGAATATCTGAGACTAATCGTACTTCATAGTGGAAACAAAATGATGCAAGCAACCAATCTACCTCAGAGATGGATGGGTAGATGATGATGTGCTTGAATAATTCATGCATGGGGAGACCAAACCAAAGGATGCAGACATGCAGTTCTAGAGAGAGGAGATGAGATATGCAATTGAGCACTTGGATGGATGATCATGAATCGTCTCCTACCTGCTGATCGGGCGAGCGAGTTCCAGCGGCCCTCGCCATGCGCGGCGATGTAGTTCACCAGCAGGATGTCCTCCTCCACCGTCCACGGCCCTCGGCGCAGGTCGCCGGCCATCACCTCCTCCTCGCTGCTGCTCGAGTCTCGCTCGTGCGCCATGTCCATCAACTCAAACCTTCCTTCTCCTCGATCACTTGGAGTTCAGACGACGCGATCGACCGATGGAGCTCGGTAGGTTTTGGTTTTGGGTTCGATTAGGAAGCAGTGTAGCAGTAGAGTTGTAGAAGAGAAGAATCTGCGTTGCGTGTGATGGATTGGCGGGAGAGGAATGGGGTGGCTTATATAGACGACGGCTGGGCGAGGCGATGGTGAGGTGGGGAGGTGGGGTGGCTCTGGTGGACTCGGGAAGAAGAAGAAGAAGCATGTGGGGGAGCACGCCGCAAATACGGAGATTAGTTTAGGCCTTGCTCACTTTATCTTTCAAAGCCAAAAGTTTAGGGTATATTGGGGGTTAGGGCGAGAGTGGGATATTTACCTCACCATCGGGCTAATTAGCCACGCTGCTAATCGTCTCGCGTACACGGATTGGAGTCCGGAGAGTTTGACTAGTTGACTCGCCTAGACCCGCACCCACACTGCGCAGAGTTCATCCGCCACGATGGCCACGCGCTCGGGCTGTGGACCTCCTCTCGTCGCTTTTGGCTGACAGGCTGTGCTCTTCTTCTTCTTCTTTTTCTAAGTGTAGAAAGTACTCTTTGATGGTACTCCAATTTCGGGATGACGACCTGGAAGGTCTGAATTCCTATCAAAATTGCCAATGCATCAAACTTCCAATTGTGGAACAATGGAGTGAACTCTGTGAACTTCCTACTAAATGTTCAACTCAGTATTCAAATTGCATTTTGGACCTCACCAAAAAACACTTTCTTTTGCTTGGAACACCTTTCTTAAACCAAACTAGTATCAAATTTAATAAATATTTAGCAAGTTTTTTTTTCTCGGCTGAGAATTTCAAAAACCAAAATTTGTTACCCCCTCCACCCAATAAATAATGATACTGGTAAAAAATTGGCAAATTATGAATTTTAACTCCAATATTTGATCATATAGGCAATCGTATGATCCACTTGTCAAAGAGCTTGTTCTGGCGCGGTGGTTATGTGCCCAATAGACTTCCGTAAGGCCGGATGGGTCACGTCGGATAAAATCGCGGCCCAACGTCACGACGCATCCCAAAGGTGGATGGACGCGGTGTCCGGGACGACCCAAACCCGGCCCAAATCTGGTCAGGTTTGGGTGGCCGTGGATGGCACTCGGCGTTCTCCCGCGTCCGCCTGCTCGCCTCCCTGGGCCCAGCTCTCGGTGGGCAGACGCGCATCTTATTAAATATGGACTGGGAGGGGACTGTCCCTATCCAGTCCAGTTCCCCACTCCCACTCCAACTCCCCACGCACGCTCGCATCCGCTGCCATGGCCCCGAAGCAATCTTTCGCTCCCGACGCGAAAGGCGACGAGGCCGACAACAGCCGGCGGATCGCGCCAGCGATGAGGGCTGCCCGCCACCACGGCGGGCTCTACATCCAAGACGCGGGCCAAGTGGCCTCAGCAGTAGCGCAATCCGCACCAGTTGCTGGGCCAAGCGCGCTGGCAGGAGGAGGCTAGGCACTGGCACGAGGAGGCCAGGCGCTAAGCGGAGGAGGAGCACCACCTCCGCCTCAAGTAGGAGGCGAAGCTGCTGCGGCGGAGTTGCAGGCGGCCAGCCCTCCGGACCCGCGGTCGGCCCGGGAAGAGGCCCAGTGGTCACCGTGGCCGGAGTCCATTGCGAGCTCGGGCCACAACAGCGCATCGCTGCCCTGGGGTGTCATCGACGCCCACTCCCAGGAGGACGGCGACGAGGTCAACTGGGACTAGGCGGCGCGCCGGTGGCCACCTCGTCCGCCTCAAACCCTAGCTAGTTTTTTGTAGTAGTTAAAGGTCATATAGGGCTTTCTTTTGTATAAATTGGACCAAAATAGGGCATATGTTTAAATGAACTATGTTTTAAGTTTAATTGTTCTATTTGTGGTCTTTTAGATTTGCGCTGCGTCGGCGTGTTGCAAACAGCTCAATAGAAGTTTTGGCATTTTTTTTTACTCATTTTGCTTAGAAAAAGGATTACAATGGAGGAACTAAGATTCGAGCGCACGCCATGTTATTGTTCGATGGAATGGTCTTGCCGCACTACATAAGCATTACTGCCATTTCATGCTAGAATTATCTTTGTCTGGTGACACTTTTGAATTCAAAATTTGTTTGAATAAATTTGGACGACAAATCCCAAGATTTTCAAGATTTTGTGGTAACAAGATTTTCAGGTGTCCTCCGGTAAAAAATACCGAGAAAGAAAATCTTGATCTTTACATGGTCATCTGAGGCTGTATTGGTGCGTCGGCTAATTTTCTACACTTTTTTGCATACAAGGCAATACATTAATCTATCAAGCTGTTACAAAATATTTCGTGTTTGTAACACCACAATATCAATAGTCAATCGACATACCGAGGATATCTTGTCTGATACACATGAGCAATTTTCTTGTCTGATACACATGAGCAATTTTCTTTAACTTTTCTAAACATTGCGATATCTTGAGAGCCACCTTCCTGCAAATCACGAGGACAGACCTATCCTCAAAACAGTAACAAACAATAATGAACCCTTCCTTAATTACAAAATGTATGTATTAATCAAACTGAACAAGTATTAGAGAAAATGAGATAGTCCGTAATGTTACTGAGGATCTATAGATTTTTTACAGACATAACTTATAGAGTATGTTTTATTGGTGTATATGTGTTATATGGAATTCATACTCACTAGTTGATGTCTTGATGAATAAAATAGATTGCTTGGTTATTGATTATTGTCCTCTTATGCACATTGCCTTTTGTTTACAATATTTTATGGATATGATTTTTTTCTTCAAATGATAGAGTAAACTTTCAAAACTTGTTCGCGGCTGTTATCAACATCTCAACCGTGGAACATTTCGTTATTCACAGAGGAGTTTTGCAACGTAAAATAAACTTGTTTCTAAACTAACGTCACACCGACAGGAAGTTAGAAAATTTACTTTCTAATTTTAATAATATAGAAAATGGAAGTATCATATGACGAAAATTTGCATGGGCAAGCTTCAACTTAATATATATGTGCGTAATTGTTTTCAAGATTTGTACTTACAAATGTGTTTTTTTGCTTAAATCTAGGGAAATGTGTCAACATAGAACTATTTTATTTTTATTTTGTTGGCACAAAATGTAAATGGATATTGTGGCGGTGGTCCAGATGTTGAGACCAGCCGTCCGAAAAATCAGACGAGCATTTTGGTTGCAAATACTATCTTTTTTTTATTGAAAAGGGAAACATATTCCTAGCCTCCGCATCGACGGAGGGAGTATCTGTTTAGCATTTATAGATGATCTAACAATATTGATGTTTTGTTATTGCGAGGAGAAAAGTAACATAAGAAACCACACCAAGATTACTTGTACATCGACTTACATAACCAAAACTTGAGTTCAGCGGTAAAACTCAGCAGGTCGTTCGATCAGGAGCTCATTGTTGGGATCTTTGGGATCATCCTAGGCGAACCGTTCGGCAGACGTACATGTCAGAATCACCGCCTCTTTGCTGAGTTTCTCGATTTGCGTACCGAAGTCCACTGCCCGAAACCATTGCTCAACATAAAGATCCCAACCCAGTCGGTCGGTCGGTCGAGCAAGATACGCACAAAATGCTCAATAAACACATGGATGTAGGGCTCTTTCATTCTTGGGACAGCGAGTTGTAATTCCTCCTTGTACATGCAGTCCAACCTTCACGCTCGCCGGCACATAAATCCAACAGCGTCCCGCAATGTGAACTTACACGTGCAGCTCTAAATTGATGTATACTTGTGTACTAGTATTTCAAGAGTACATGTACAACATAGTCTACACACTCTAACACGTACGACCGCCCAAACCGTGCTTGTATCTCTGACAGAGAGCAAAATTTTGACCATCTCTGCCTCGGATACGAGCTCCGACAGATGAGCTCGGCACCGCAGAATTGACAGATGCAACAACCAATTTTGTCAAGATATATGAGAGGGAAACACACTGCACACTTGTTTCCAAACGGACACACAAGGCCAAATGCTCCGACTATGCCTGCTGTGTTATTAATTGGACGGGGTCGCCCTAAAAATTATTGGATTTCCCAAGTCAACTCCACGGCATCAGTTGAACTGCTAGAGTCATCTGATGTGCTGTGTGAAGTGATTTAAAACCTCAACTTGGCGCTTTGTATAAGCAGGGAAACAATGGATTTGCGAGACAGAGGGGGATGTGTGGTCAAACTCCACTCTGTAAGTTGAAAATTTTGGCAACTTCGGCTGTATTCATGTGTGCTGTTTTTCAACACATGGAGATGTTGTGGGTTTTCCCTTTTATATTTGAGATATCCATTTCTCATATATAAATCTCTTGGTCTATTACTGGTTAGAGTTGTCTGCATATTCTCGGGAATCCGATTTGTTTTAGCTGAACTGACAGGCTGCTGCAGTAGTAGGGAAGGAGTATACTATTGTTGGTCTGTATTTTGTCCGTGACATTCGATTGGTTTTAGGCAAACCTGATCCGATCGGATGGTGGCCATGGTAATATGGTATGGTAGGATTCGTGCCCAGCTTGGCCTGGTTTTATATATTGCAAGGTTGTGCTTGTTTGCTAGTAGCTCGCTAACGAAGGTCAAAGTGTTTGCTGAGTTGGAGCATCGTGCTCGTTGACTCCCAACTGCGGCTAAGGTAGCCACTTGTTGTTTCATATTTTTGTGCCAGAACCCAGAGATCGATCTACATCCATCGTCACTGTCTTCATGTGACCCCTAGTGCATATGCATCCAAGAGCTCGTGACCACTGATTGGTACACTAAACTATTTTGTGGGTTTTTATTCTTGCAAGACACCTATTTGTCTATAGATATTCACTCTCTCCCTTCGGCAATCTTGTCCTTGTTTTAGTTTAAATTTGAAGTAAAATCCAATGGAAAATTATGAAATGGATGGAGTATCCTACACAATAAAAACCTACGTGAAGCATGCATTTGAAAATAGAAGATCATAAACTATGAGTGTGGCATTTTGTAGCTCGGGTTACATGGAGCTCGTTTTTTCAAAAATTAGAAAATAGCATTTAATAGTTTCAAAAAAATATGAACAAAAAATCTTGAGGTAGACAATGATGTACTCTGCCACTGTGAAAAAAAGCAATTCGAAAGACTGAGTATTTTGGGCTGTACAAAATTCACAAATCTGTGGATCTGAAAAGGTGAACAGTGCAGATTTTGAAACTTCCAACATTTGTCAGAATTTATCATTGTTCTGTAGCCTCGAATATAATGTATTCCATGCTCAGATTTTGCAGTGTGGTAGAGTACATCATTAGCTACAACTAGATTTTTTTTAAAAAAAATTGAAACTTCAAATTGTTGGATTTAAATTTTGCAAAAAAAAAGGAGCCATGTAGCTCGGGCTACAATTGGAGATTCCGCATAAACTACATCAAAATATAATCCAACAACATGACAAATCCACATTACATGAAAATAATACTAGGCCGGCATACATGGGCATTTGTGTGTTGTAAATATGTCTACTCCTTTTGAAATTTACTTTCATATTTTCAAAGCTATAAATACATTTTCAATAACTAATTGGAACAAATACTTGTAACTAATGGAAGATAGCTTTTCCCATTTCTTGTTGAGATCTTTAAATCAAAATGGAGAAAATAGGGAAAAATTCAGGCGAGCATTTTGGAAGGAATCAAGAATACTTGTGATAGGATATATCAAAGGCACTCCCCCAAGGTTCATACCCAAGTCAGCATGACCTAGGGCTGGGACTACAAACACAAATTTCTGATATGTGGTGGGGGATTTGGAACCGCACACAAAATCATTCTCGGAAGCTGTACACCACCCTTGTCGGCCTCCTTCCTTACTCCTCTACAAACATGGAGTAGTTCACCCCCTAAATGGGTGAAACCAGAGCCGCGTCCCCATCTTCTCCTCTTCCTGCCCAGCTCGCTGCCGCCAAGGAAAGATGGGTGGCGAAGCCTGTCTAGCGAACAATGGTGGTAGTCTTGCCTAATTTCCGAATAGGATCCCTCGCGGCTGAGGCATGCAACGATCACATTCAAGGAACTCACTTTGGCAAAGGTCGAACATCAAGGTGGAAATCATTGGTATTCTTGGTCATGGATTTGAGAGTCTTCTTGAGAGCGTCGGGCTGAACCAAGGCCTCTCTCGCCTGCGTTGCTGGTCCGAGATGGCCGAGAGGAGGCGCCAGACCAAGTAGTGTAGACGGTAGGTTAGGGTTTGGTCTCGTAGTGGAGTCTTGGTGAGTAGGCTACTGGCTCTTTCTGGCTCGATCTGGCACGTTCTGATTCAGGTGTTCTTTGCTAATTCGCTCCAGTGGAAGGAGCTAGAGCTAGCAAGGGAGTTGTTTTATCGTGAGGAAAACGACTGCCCCACTAGAGGGTCGGTTGCATGTTAACATAGGATGAAACAGCCCCATTCGTGGCACTTACAAGGAAGGAAATAATCAAGGGAATAAACAAGGAAAGAGCAAGAAGGCTATCTTGTATGTAGCCATTGGAGGTCAATCTCGGTCGTGTATTACACCATGCGAGTTGCCTTATGCTCATACATATTTTTACAAGATATTGTCTAACACCCCCCTTAATCAATTTCTATATGTTTGGTGCAGGCATGACCAGATTGGCAGATAAATAGGTGGCACCGGGATTTTCACACCATAAGCAAGGAGTGACATGAGGAGATACGCCAAGTTCACGAAGGAGGGATTCAACCCAAATTATTTCGGCCGTTGCATTTGCCATGGTCTTATATTCAGCCTCGATGCTTGAGCGAGAGACAATAGCTTGTTTTCTAGCGCTCCAAGAGATGAGACTAGGCCCAAAAAAGATAGCAAATCCACCAATAGAACGTCTGTCATCAAGACAACCTGCCCAGTCGGCATCAAAAACCCCACTAAGAGTAGAGGGTGATCTTGTAAAAGTGATGCCATTTTTGAGTGTGTCCTTGAATATAGCGCAAGATCCTTTTTGTAGCTGTCCACTGGGATGTAGTAGGAGCATGAAGAAATTGATAAGTTTTTTTAACAGCAAAGGACAAATCCGGACGTATCAATGTAAGATATTGTAAGGCACCAACAATGCTTCTTTATTGGGTGCAATCCTCGGCGGCTTGGCCCCAAGGGGTGTACCATCAGTGAGAGATAAT
This sequence comes from Lolium rigidum, assembly GCF_022539505.1. Taxonomy (NCBI): domain Eukaryota; kingdom Viridiplantae; phylum Streptophyta; class Magnoliopsida; order Poales; family Poaceae; genus Lolium; species Lolium rigidum. The sequence continues at coordinate 34,517 of NW_025901112.1, read as the reverse complement.
TTTTCATTGGTTGACAGGGGTAGGACAAGTGGTGCAGTTTACCATACCAACTCAAGCAAGCAAATCAATGACATAATTCTCTTGAGACAATAACAATCCGGCAGAGGTTTTCTTGACTTCAATACCTAGGAAGAAGTATAAATCACCAACATCGTTGAGAGCAAAGTATTCTCGTAAATCTCGAAGGAGGGCTGAAATTGCTTTATCTGAAGAGTTGGACACAATAATATCATCAACATATATTAAGAAAAACATAGTTATACATGACTTGTTGTAGATGAAAAGGGATGTGTCAGCCTTGAAGGAGATAAAACAAAGGGCAAGAAGCTTGGAGCTGAGCTTAGAAAACCATGCGCGAGGAGCTTGTTTCAATTCGTAGAGTGCCTTGTCAAGCTTGCAGATGTGATGCGGAAGGTTAATCTTGAAATCCAGGTGGCTGCTTCATGTAAACTTCCTCTTCCAGAACACCATGGAGAAACACGTTCTTGACATCCAGTTGGCGGAGACTCCACCAGCGTGAAACCGAGAGAGCTAAGACAAGGTGAATAGTGGCTGCTTTGACAACATGACTAAAAGTGTCTTCATATTCGATGCCATAGCGTTGCTTGAATCCCTTAGAAACGAGACGTGCTTTGTACCTGTCAATGGTGCCATCCGCATTTTTCTTTATGCGGTATACTCACTTGCAATCAATCAAAGTTTTGTTAGTTCTAGGGGTACAAGATGTCATGTCTTGTTATGAATCAATGCATCATATTCATCTTGCATAGCTTTGTGCCACCTTTGATCACCCAAGGCTTCCGAAGTATTATGTGGTTTTCCTATAGATGTTAGCATGCCATATTTTATTGTACCATCCGTATATATTTTGGGATTTCTGATACCTTTTTAGAGACGTGTACGAGGTTAAATTGTAGGAGGCAGAGAAGGATCCATGACCACAGAAGATCCGGGTGCTGCAGTGCTGTCCGGCGTAGATCCCATGGGCGCAGATAATCTGCGTGGTAGAGAATCTGGTGTAGGAGCTGGATCTACCGCAGGAGATCTCGGAGAAGCAGATGTGGCTGTTGGCGATCTAGCATGATCCCCGAATATCCCGAAAACCTGCACTGATCTAACGCAGTTCTCGCAGAGGATCCAGAAGTCGATTTTGTGGATGTTGGCGGTGTAGAGAGGGCCACAAAAGATCCGGAAGACCCGACCTCGTCTGCGTCCATGCCGGGCGCTGAGGGCGACGTGTGGCGTACTCTGGGCCACGCAGCCGAGGTTGGTACAGAGGTTGGTGGGACCCGGATGCGCGGATCGGGGTGAGCCTGGCGGAACTGACCCTGCACTGACCATTGGTGTGTGACATGAGGGAGCGGGCGACCCCATGGAAGCCTGACCATGCGGATCACCACCGGGATCGGTGCAGGTGGTTTCTGTTTGTGGACTTGCTTTTTTTTGTTGAAGTTGCTTCGTTTAACTCGGTTTCAGCACCGTTTTCTGTGATTCTTGCACCAGGATGTTGTGAAATTTTTGATGTATCTGCTCCATGGCTTCTCATGTCCTACATAGGGTCAGTATCCGACACAATGTACATACGATCATGATTAGGCACGCCTGCATTATAAGTACATGGAGATACAGAGGTTGGTGGGACCCGGATGCGCGGATCGGGGTGACCCTGGCGGGACTGACCCTGCACTGACCATTGGTGTGTGACATGAGGGAGCGGGCGACCCCATGGAAGACTGACCATGCGGATCACCACCGGGATCGGTGCAGGTGGTTTCTGTTTGTGGACTTGCTTTTTTTTTGTTGAAGTTGCTTCGTTTAACTCGGTTTCAGCACCGTTTTCTGTGATTCTTGCACCAGAATGTTGTGAACTTTTTGATGTATCTGCTCCATGGCTTCTCATGTCCTACATAGGGTCAGTATCCGACACAATGTACATACGATCATGATTAGGCACGCCCGCATTATAAGTACATGGAGATGAAGTGAGTTGAGGAAGGAGAAAAATTTCGGCACGTAGTCTAGCACCAGCGTTTGGGTGAAGTGAGGCAAACGGGAAAATATTTTCATCAAAGACGATGTCAGGGATACGTAAACGCGCCCGGTGTATATGCCAAGGCATTTGACGCCTTTGTGAAGAGGACTGTAGCTGAGAAAGACACATTTCTTAGATCTAAAAGTGAGTTTGTGTTGATTATATGGGCGAAGATTAGGCCATATAATAAACACAAGCACAACCAAAAATATGGAGAGAGTAATAGTTGGGTGTGATTTTAAGAAGTTTTTCCGTAGGTGTGGCAAAATTGAGAACGTTTGTAGGAAAGAGATTTATAGAAATGTTGTTGTGAGGAATACTTCATCCCAAAATTTGAGCGGCATGGGGGCATTGGCCAATAAAGAGAGACCTACTTGAACAATGTGTCGATACTTGCGTTCCGCGGAACCATTTTGTTGATGTGCATGAGGACATGACACATGATGCGTGATGCCTATTTTTTGAAAGAATGAATTGAGTTTTTCATATTCACCACCCCAATCCGTTTGCATAGTGATTATTTTGGGATTAAATTTGTGTTCAACTAATTGTTGGAAATTGAGAAAGACTTGATAGACATCATAACAGTTCTTAAGCAAATAAATCCATGTAAATTTTCTAAAATCGTCGATAAAGTTTACATAGTACGAGTGTTTTCCAACAGAGGTAGGCGCCGGACCCCATACATCAGAGAAAATTTGTTCTAGAGGAACCGTGGAAACACTAGTAGAAGTAGGGTATGGCAATTTATAACTTTTGTCTTGTTGACATGGATCACAAACATATGGATTTATTTCATAGGAGTGAGGAAGATTATTACGGTGAAGAATTTGTTGAACAACAAATGAAGAGGGATGTCCTAGTCGATGATGCCATGTAGATGAAGACGGTTTGAGGGTGACGAAGGCGTGATTGTGAGACCCTGATGACCCACAAGTATAGGGGATCACAACAGTCTTCGAGGGAAGTAAACCCAAATTTATTGATTCGACACAAGGGGAGCCAAAGAATATTTATAGGCTTTAACAGTTGAGTTGTCAATTCACCTGCACCTGGAAATAGACTTGATCGTAACAATTTATCAGTTGTAATAGTTTATAGCAGTGGTAGTAGTGAAGTAACAACAGTAATGAAATAAAAACAGCAGTAACGATGATTGCAGTAGACAACATGATTAAAATACTGTAGGCACATGGATGGATGAACGGGCGCTGCATGAATGAGATAGTTCATATAATAAGCAAGACGTGGGCATTGCAAGTAATAATGACAAACGGATCCTAGTATAAAATAACCATAGGCGTGTGTTCCTATTTAGTCGTGCGTGCTCGCAATGAGAAACTTGCAGGACATCTTTTGTCCTACCAGCCCATTGCAGCCTGGCCTCAAGGAAAACTACTGGTAATTAAGGTACTCCTTTTAATAGAGTACCTGAGCGAAGCATTAACACTCCGTGAACACACGTGATCCTCACATCATAGCCATCCCCTTCGGTTATCCCAATTATTATCACTTTGGGGCCTCGGGTTCCAGACAACGATATGTGTATACAACTTGCAGGTATGATCAAAAACAATAATTATACTCATGAATCAATAACATGTTTAGATCTGAGATCATGGCACTCGGACACAAAGTGACAAGCATTAAGCATAACAAGTTGCAACAATGTCAAAAATACTTACAACGGATACTAGGCACTATGCCCATAACAATCCTATAGCTATAACATGAACAATCTCATCCAATCTCTACTATCCCCTACATCATACAGCGGGGAATTACTCACACATGGATGGAGGAATCATGGATGGTTGATGGAGAGGCGTCGGTGATGGCGATGATGATGATCTCCCCCAATTCCCCGTCCTGTGCCAAAACGGAGTTTCTAGTTCCTGAATTGGGGTTTCTGGTGGTGGCGTAGCAGCGGAACTCTTTCTGAAAAAACGTCGAACCCCCCTCTGTTTTTAGGGCCAGAGGCTTAATATAGTCGGGAGGAGAGGTCGGGGGGTGGCCGAGGCGGCCACACCACCCCTAGGCGCGGCTAAGCCTGGCCCGCGCCTAGGCCACGTGTGGGCCCCTCGTGGCCCTTCTCCGTCTCGTCTTCTCGCTCCGTGAGTCTTCGGGTGAAATATGGATTTTGCGATATTTTCCGGGAATTTCCTGAAAGTTGGATTTCTGCACAAAAACGAGATACAAGAGCAATTCTACTGAAAACAACGTTAGTCCGTGTTAGTTGCATTCAAAACACACAAATTAGAGGGCAAACAATAGCAAAAGTGTTCGGGAAAGTAGATACATTTCGGACGTATCAGACCCCGTCGATATGGGGATGAGAGATACAAGCCACCTTGACACGGACCCTTAAACATGATTTTCTTCGTGGCCTGATCCTTAATCAAAAAGAAGAAAATGTGAAACTCAACAAAATCATTATTGTCAAGTGCAATTTTGTGGGCGGAGAGTAAATTTTTCGATGCACTAGGAACATGTAAAATATTGCGAAGATGAATGGAGCTATGAGGGGTGTGCATAATTGAGTGACCAATATTTTTTATTGTCATACCTTGACCACTAGCATTGTGGACTTGATCCGTGCCCCTTGTAGTGTTCATGAGTTGATAATTTGCTTAATTCTCCAGTGATATGATCAGTGGCACCCGTGTCCATGTACCAATTTGTGTCAACACCATAAGAGGCCATGTGCACACCTTTGTCTTCAGTGTGCGTGTCATCATCATCATCATCATCACCATAGCGCTAGCAACACTCGTTCGCGGGATGTCCATACTTCGTGCAAATTTGGCACGTGACGTCTTGGTGTGGGGACGGCGTGTGGTGGCCACGACCACGACCATGCCCTCCTTGGGAGGTGGACATCGAGCATAGTCCGGGGCATCTTGGCGACGTGGAGGGCGCCCACGTGGTTGGTTGCGGCCACCACCATAGTTGGTGTAGCCACCGCCGCAGTTGTTGCTGCCGTGGTTGTTGTCGTAGTTGTTGTTGTAGCTTTTTTGCCGCCACCGTGGTGGCCATGCCTATAGCCACCCCCATACCCGGGTCGTGAGCCACGGCCGTGGGCCGCAACGTTTGCCGATGAAGTGAAGATACCGGTGGGATGCTCCAACTCAAAGAGCATCTCTTGGCGGTAGTCGTAGGCCATGAGTTGATTGCACACACCGGCGGTGGAGGTGGCGGGGTTGGCGTTGATGGAGGTGACAAGGGCGTTGTATTCCCCCGCCAAACCAGCAAGGATATATTCCTGGAGCTCAATGTCGGAGATGACCCGCCGCGCAGCCGCAAGCTCCGAGGCGAATCCCTTCATCTCGGCGATGTAGACAGCTGCGGTGAGGTCTTTCTTTTCCATCTTGGCGATGTAGAAAATGTCTCCAATGGTCTTCCAAATCTCCGCTACATGCTCTAAACCAAGAACATCGGCGAGCACATCAGGAGATAGAGTTTTTAGAAGATAACTTACGACCTGCTGGTCCCTCTAAATCCATGCACAATAAGCTGGATTGGGGACGGCGATTTTCTTCTTTTCCTCATCTTCAACCTCTATTGTTTTTGCGGGCGCCGGGTTGGAGCAGCCGCCGAGCAGCCCCATGACATGTGCTCCTCGCAGCGCGGGAAGAACTTGCGCCTTCCACAAGAGATGATTCTCTCGGGTGAGTTTGTCGGGCGGAGGAGCTCCAAGAGCTGCCACCGCCGTGGAGGACGATGCCATGGGAGAGAGCGAGGAAGAAATGGTGTGTTTTGTTGTTGTGCTGATGGTTTCTAGTAGGATGTCAATGGAAGAGCTAGCTCTGGTACCATGTTATCGTGAGGAAAATGACTGCCCCTCTAGGGGGTCGGTTACATGTTAATATAGGATGAAACAGCCCCATCCGTGGCAATTACAAGCAAGGAAATAATCAAGGAAATTAAAAAGGAAAGAACAAGAAAGGAAAGGAGCCAATCTAGGCAATCTTGTATGTAGCCGTTGGAAGTCAATCTCGATGGTGAAAGGAGTCAATCTAGGCAATCTTGTACGTAGTCGTTGGAGGTCAATCTCGATGGTGTACTACACCACACGAGCTGGCTTATGCTCACACAGATTGTTACAAGATATTGTCTAACAAGCTGCAGCCAGGCATCTTTGCAAATAAGGCTTCGTCGAGCTTCTCCGTTCTGGCATTTCTGCGTGGCGCCAAACAGGGGTTTCTGGCTTTCTTCGATACGTCTATAAGGAGGAAGATGGAAGGGGAGAGCTCCAACACAGGCTCCTTCAATAAGCATCCATCTCCTAGTCAGTCCTCTGTGCTCCGCTCGCTCTCTTTTATGGACGTGGTGGTGAGGGGGAGAGGGAGTAGAGCGTTATGGCCACTGGCGTCTGATGGTGGTGGGGAGATCTTTACAGGTGTAAAAAAGGTTTTTGCATGTGACGCGGCGATCTCCAAGTCGCACCGTTGTTTGGCTGCCACTGTCTTCAGCCAAAGGGATGGCCTCGCCGTGCTCGAGTGGTTGTGTGTGCCGAGCTGCGTTCTCCATTGGAGGATCCTTTCAGCCTAAGTGCAACAACCACAACTCCTGCCACCCCAAGTGTTTCTTTTGGCGGCGGCCATAGGAACAGCCGCATCGACAGGATCACCATCGGCGATGGTTTGCATGTACTTGATTGTGTTTCTACGATCTCTTTTAGGATTTTTTTGTTAAAAAAGTCAATGACCTAGTTGTAATTTTCCTTTTCTTTGAGACCCTTCATGTAAACTTGTACCGCCGCCTGATTAATGCAGAAACTAGGTCTTTTGGGACCTTTACTTTGAGAGTGGCCAAATGGATCGCGAGCTACATGTAGCTCATTTTTGGAAAAAAATCTAAAACAGCATTTTAAAGTTTCAAAAAAATTGGAAGAAAAATTCTTGATGTAGATAATAATAAAGTCTACTAATGTGCAAAATATCAGTCCGAAATTCGTTGTATTTCCGTCTCCGCAAAAATGAAAAATGACAAATGTGTGAAAAATTGTGATTTTTGTGTAGCCTAGAATACAAAGAATTTTTAATCGAGATTTTTCATAGTGGGGAGTTCAACATTGTATGCACGTAGAATTTTGTTTCCGATTTGTTTTAAACTTACAAGTTCTATTTTCAATTTTTTTTTCAAAAAATGGCTACCATGGAGCTCGGTCTCCGTTTTGTGGTTTCTTCCTTTACCTTTTAAACAGGATGGCTTGACGAAGCGATTGTGTTGGGCTGGCGCGGCAGGAGGCTCACATGCAGTGAAACACCCATTCTCAACCACAGGCTATGCTACTGTACTAGCTAGATATGCATGGAAACTCTCACGAGCAACTGGATGAGATGCAAATCTGCGCCGCATGTAGACATGGTCGCAACGGAGAAGCCGTCAGTTATACGCCGAAACTGTGCATGACTATGATCCTCATCAAACTTCGCTGCACTTTTCGGCGCCGAGAGTGCATCTTTTTCCGGTACCTGTGATCATTGGCGAAGCACTACGTACGTCGGAGGAGGAAGTGGCAATTCAGTCCAGTTGTTATCTTTCCCCTGTTATACGAAAATGCTGTTTAATTAGAACCGCGTATTGAAAGTTTCTATGATCGATAATGTGATACCGTCATACATCCGAAACAGAGCAAACTGGTACACAACCACGAGCACCGAAAGCAGACGTACGAGTACAACTTTAAAGAGAAGGCTCGATGAGCCCGACTTTGAATTAACAAAGCCATCAATCGGTCAGGCGTACAACGATACAAAGAAACAACCGAAGGAAAGAAAGAAAAACAAAGCTGAGGTTATCAGCTAACGATATAAGCACACGTGATGCAAAGCTATAGCCTAAACCAAGATACAACGACGCCCGAGACTACATCTAAACATCGGCAGCTCGGCTGGAACTTCAAGCAACTAGCCGCCACTCCGTGGAGCCGCACCAAACTGAATCAGCACACAAGGCCGCCTGGCAGAGGGCCACCACCACCGAGGGAGCTGGCTAACGGCGCAAGTGAGCATACGAGCCTCCAGAGTTCAAAGGGGGAAGAACTTCACGACAACGCCTCCAGGAAGGGGAACGGCGCTCACGAGCGTCGCCGTTGTCGGCACAGGGGAGCCGTGCAATGCTTTCACGGAAGTCTTAACCCCACACCAAGGAAAGCCAAAGGCTTTGCACCTGCTATCAGGACAGCCACCGGCTGTTTAGAACCACCGTTGTCCTCCGGTGCCGCGACACACTCTCCGACAGCCACCCTAGGCACGAGAGAGGTCACGCAAACCGAAGGACCGTCTATATGAAGCCAGTCACAGCAAGACACAGGGCATCGACTAGAGGTATTCCGAGGAAGACCTCGGAGAGAACGCAAGTCAGCAAGGCCATAGACAGTGCCCCAGGGGAGGCAACCAGCTGCAGGATGTGTGTCATGGCCACCCTCCAACAAGGTGAACGACATCCAAGGACGTCGTCGTGGCCGGCAATGGCCGTAGCCTTGTGGTGCTTTCGCGGACACACCGTCGCGCATGCTAGCGTCCCTGCAGGTCAAACCCCTTGGATCAAACAGTCCTGCAGGCGCAACTCCGGAAAGTGCCGTCCCCACGAGCGTCCCGACTGGCCGGGGAATCAAGCAACTTGTGGCGACGAGGATCGCCGCCAGGCAGATGAAGCGCCACCCACATCCAACGAACCCAGATTCTGTCAAACGGAGCAAACCCGAGAGAACCGTGCAAGATGTCCCAACCCCCTCCCAATGGACATCTGCAGCTAGTACATGGCTTCGGGCCGCGCCGGTCGTCGAAGCTGCCCCAGCGCCGGCCACCAGCACAGCTAGCCAAGGAGGAGACCGCACCCAGCAGCTCCAACCGCACCTAGCCCTCCAACCCGCAGAGGCCCAGATGGGGCCCAGGCCTAGGCCCGCCGGCCCAGATCTGGCCCCGCCGCCGCCACCCCTGGCCATGGCCAACCCGGTATCAAGGTCTTGCCAGCACCGGTGGCTGGGCCACCGTGCCGCCCCGCCACCAAGACGGGCTCCAGTGGCACACCCCGTGCCGGCCGGAGGGGGAGGGGCGCCGACGACATTGCAGAGACGAGCCACCGCCACCGGCACCGCGCGGGCTTTGCCCGGCAGCTCTCGCCGGCGGCGGCAGCGGGGAGGGGCGGGGGAGGAGGGCTGATGCGGGGAGGAGGAGGGGTCGCCCCTGTCGCCGCGTGGGCGATGCAGAGCGACTGGTACGAGTACGACTTCTGATATATACTCGGATGCCACCATGTACGTACCTTGTCACGAGTTACATATGATTTCCGAAACATGGCAAAGCCTTTGGTGAGTGTTTGCATAGCCGCCGCCACCCCCTCAAGCCACCGTCAGATCCCAGCCAGGCAAAACCCACGTGAGGGAGGATGGCGGCGGTGGGGCGTCTCTTCGCTGTGGCTTGGAGGCGTGTGTGCGGCGGCGGATCTTGAGCGGGCGTCTCGGACGGCGTGTGCCCGGCCATGGTGCTGGTCATGTAGCTATGTGGCCTCCCTCCACGATTCGATGTCTTTATCGTAGGTGCAAAGGGATCTGGTCGATGGTGCTGCTGCTTCACGCTGCCTTCCTGTCAGTGAATTGCTTCGCATATGGGGTGCGACGGTCCATGGTGAGGAGGAGACAACAACCATCGAAGGCGGCATCGGTGGGTGTTGTATTCCTCGTTGGAGACGATGGTGGGGGTGTCTCTCGCTGCATTTCCAGGGGAGGTCACCATTCACTACGGGAAAAAACGACATTGCCGTGCAGCAAATTATTGCCGTGCGCCCATGCACGGCAAAGACATCTTTGCCGTGCGCAGCAAGCAGCACGCACGGCAAATAAAATTCGCACGACAACGTCTGAACGTAGCGCACGGTAACGAAACCGTGCACGGCAAAGTCCGAAGGGAGCGCACGACAAAGAAATGTCAACGACAAAGTTGCTACACGCCGCACGACAAAGAATTACTGCACGGCAAAGGCTCTGGGCGTTGCCGTGGCACACCCTTTTCCGTGCGAGCAGATAGGTTGCACGAAAACGTTGCCTTTGCCGTGTGTTCCTTTCTTTGCCATGCGCCAACATACATTTTCTTTGTTTTTATTTCTATTTTATTTCATCTAATACTTATATTTAGTTTTTTAATTAGTTTAACTTTTTGATGACTATTTATTAGTGTTACCTAAGACAACGTGCAATACAAAATTAATCTCCATGTTCACCCCCCACATATATCAGGGTTTCAGAGCAATCCGCGCTTCGGGAAATCTGCTAAGTGTTATCGCCCAACTGTGAGGAAAGTCACACTGGGGAGCTACTTTTGTACCATTACACCTTCCATCACACTTTCACACATATCATAGGGTCACATGCAAGATTTGGTGGGATTCCGGTGCTCCGGCGGTCGTTCTCCCCCTCCCCCCCCCAAAACAGCGGTATGTGTGCCCCGGCGGGTCTACCCCCTAGATTTCTCCGCGCTAGGGTGCACCAATGTACTTTTTCATTGTTTTAGATTTTTTAGGACATATACACATGGAAAACCAAGATTGGGACCCTTTGGCACATGGTAGCCTTCGGCATACCCGCAGCTAGAGCCATTATCACACGAGGGTGCATGATCTACTTGTTAGGGTTTAGGTTTAGGGTTAGGATTAGGATTTAGGGGTAGGGCTAGGGTCAAGGTTAGTATTTATGGTTAGGGATAGGTTTAGGGTTTAGGGTTAGGGTTTATGATGCAGGGTTTTGCAGCTCCCGTGTCAGCACTTGTAGTTAATGGTTCAGGGTCTAGGGCTCGAAGCCTCCCCAGTTTAGGGTTTAGGGTTGAGGGGAGATACTTTTGCACCATTACACCTTCCACCACACTTTCACACATATCATAGGTCCACATGCAAGATTTGGTGGGATTCCGGTGCTCCGGCGATCGTTCTCCTCCTCCGCCCCCAAAAACAGCGGTATGTGTGCCCCAGCGGGTCTACCCCCTAGATTTCTACGCGCGAGGATGCACCAATGTACTTTTTCATTATTTTAGGTTTGTTTAGGACATATATACATGTAAAACCAATATTGTGACCCTTTGGCACATGGTAGCCTCCGGCATACCCGCAGCTAGAGCCATTATCACACGAGGGGGCATGATCTACTGGTTAGGGTTATGTTTAGGGTTAGGGTTAGGATTTAGGGGTATGGCTATGGTTTAGGGTCAAGGTTAGGATTTATGGTTAGGGATAGGTTTAGGGTTTAGGTATAGGGTTAGGGTTTATGATGCAGGGTTTTGCAGCTCCCGTGTCAGCACGTGTAGTTAATGGTTTAGGGTCTAGGGGTTTAGGGCTCGAAGCCTCCCCAGTTTAGGGTTTAGGGTTTAGGGGAGCTAATTTTGCACCAATACACCTTCCACTATACTTTCACACATATCATAGGTCCACATGCAAGATTTGGTGGGATTCTGGTGCTCCGACGGTCGTTCTCCCCCTCCCCCCCAAAAAACAGTATGTGTGCCCCAGCAGGTCTAGTCCCTAGATTTCTCCGCACGAGGGTGCAACAATGTACTTTTTCATTATTTTCGGTTTGTTTAGGACATATACACATGGAAAACCAAGATTGTGACCCTTTGGAACATGGGTTCCTCCGGCATACCCGCAGCTAGAGCCATTATCACACGAGGGTGCCTGATCTACTAGTTATGGTTAGGTTTAGGGTTAAGGTTAGGGTTAGGATTTAGGGGTAGGTATAGGGTTTAGGGTCAAGGTTAGGACTTATGGTTAGGGATAGGTTTAGGGTTTAGGGTTAGGGTTATGGTTTATGATGCAGGGTTTTGCACCTCCTGTGTCAGCACGTGTAGTTAATGGTTCAGGGTCTAGGGGTTTAGGGCTCGAAGCGTCCCCAGTTTAGGTTTTAGGGTTTATGGGAGCTACTTTTGCACCATTACACCTTCCACCACACTTTCACACATATCATAGGTCGACATGCAATATTTGGTGGGATTCCGGTGCTCCGACGATCGTTCTCCCCCTCCCCCCCCAAAAGCAGCGGTATGTGTGCCCCGACGGGTCTACCCCCCTAGATTTCTCCGTGCGAGGGTGAACCAATGTACTTTTTCGTTGTTTTAGGTTTTTTAGGACATATACACATGGAAAACCAAGATTGTGACCCTTTGGCACATGTTAGCCTCTGACATACCTGCAGCTAGAGCCCTTATCACACGAGGGTGCCTGATCTACTGGTTAGGGTTAGGTTTGGGGATAGTGTTAGGATTTAGGGGTAGGGCCAGGGTTTAGGGTCAAGTTTAGGATTTATGGTTAGGGATAGGTTTAGGGTTTAGGGTTAGGGTTAGGATTTATGATGCAGGGTTTTGCAGCTCCCGTGACATCACGTGTAGTTAATGGTTCAGGATTTAGGGCTCGAAGCCTCCCCAGTTTAGGTTTTAGGGTTTATGGGAGCTAATTTTGCACCATTACACCTTCCACAGCACTTTCACACATATCATAGGTCCACATGCAATATTTGGTGGGATTCCGGAGCTCCGGCGGTCGTTCTCCCCCCCCCAAAGCAGCGGTATGTGTGCCCCGGTGGGTCTACCCCCTAGATTTCTCCACGCGAGGGTGAACCAATGTACTTTTTCATTATTTTAGGTTTGTTTAGGACATATACACATGGAAAACCAAGATTTGGACCCTTTGGCACATGGTAGCCTCCGGCATACCCGCAGCTAGAGCCCTTATCACACGAGGGTGCCTGATCTACTAGTTAGGGTTAGGTTTAGGGTTAGTGTTAGGATTTAGGGGTAGGGCTAGGGGTTTTGGTCAAGTTTTGGATTTATGGTTAGGGATAGGTTTAGGTTTTAGGGTTAGGGTTAGGATTTATGATGCTGGGTTTTGCAGCTCCCGTGTTAGCACGTGTAGTTAATGGTTCAGGGTTTAGGGCTTGAAGCCTCCCCAGTTTAGGGTTTAGGGGAGATAATTTTGAACCATTACACCTTCCACCACACTTTCACACATATCATAGGTCCACATGCAAGATTTTGTGGGATTCCGGTGCTCCGTCGGTCGTTCTCCCCCTCCTCCCCCCAAAAAAGCGGTATGTGTGCCCCGATGGGTCTACCCCCTAGATTTCTCCACGCGAGGGTGCACCAATGTACTTTTTCATTGTTTTAGGTTTTTTTAGGACATATACACATGAAAAACCAAGATTGGGACCTATTGGCACATGGTAGTCTCCGACATACCCGCAGCTAGAGCCATTATCACACGAGGGTGCCTGATCTACTGGTTAGGGTTAGGTTTGGATTTAGGGGTAGGGCTAGGGTTTAGGGTCAATTTTAGGATTTATGATTAGGATAGGTTTAGGGTTAGGGTTTATGATGCAGGGTTTTGCAGCTCCCGTGTCAGCACGTGTAGTTAATGGTTCAGGGTCTAGGGGTTTAGGGCTTGATGCCTCCCCAGTTTAGGCTTTAGGGTTTAGGGGAGCTACTTTTGCACCACTACACCTTCCACCACACTTTCACACATATCATAGATCCACATGCAAGATTTGGTGGGATTCCAGTGCCCCGACGGTCGTTCTCCCCCTCCTCCCCCCCAAAACAGCGGTATGTGTGCCCGGCGGGTCTACCCCCTAGATTTCTCCGCGCGAGGGTGCACCAATGTATTTTTTCATTGTTTTAGGTTTGTTTAGGACATATACACATGGAAAACCAAGATTGGGACCCTTTTGCACATGGTAGCCTCCGACATACTCGCAGCTAGAGCCATTATCACACGAGGGTGCTACTGGTTAGGGTTAGGGTTAGGGTTAGGGTTAGGATTTAGGGGTAGGGCTAGGATTTAGGGTCAAGGTTAGGATTTATGGTTAGGGATAATGGCTCCGGCCGCACGGCAAAGTGTAACATCCCAAAATTTTCAAATTTTGGAATGTAAAGATAAATAAATTAAGTTGATTGAATTGTTTGTCTTTGTTGAAATTTCACAAGGAACTAAAACTTTTTGAGTTTATTTATAAGCCTTTCCCAAAATAAGTTTTCACAAAGATTTGTTTTCAAAATATTTCCAAACCAAACCTATTTATGTTTCATGGTTTTGAAATCATATAAGATTCTATTTTGAGACAAAAGGCCCAAACCTTATTCTGATATATCAATGCCCAAGTAGCCATATAAAGCGTTATATTTATAATAACATTTTTGTAATTTGGTTTTCGACCAAAATGAGTTTTATAAAGTTAATTGAGTCGTTTCGACTTCAATACCATAATCTATGTTGAAATAAAATCTGCAAAAGGTTTCATTTTCATGAAATATTTTAATTGCTTGATTTTATAAAATATAAATTATATTTCTAAATTTTGCTAATAGTCTATTAGGCTAAGTGCACAAAATATATATACCATGTGCTTGTTCGGACTGAAATAGTGTTCCATATTGTCCACATACTGTACACTAATTTTTACAGAACCTTCATGTTTGGTTTCTCTAAAATTGGATACCCAAACTGAAACTAGAAAATGTAAAATACAAATAAGAAAATAGAAAAGAATGAAAGAAAATGAACGTCCGGCCGGGCCGGCCAAGCCGGAACCGCGCACGCGCGCACGCTCGCGAGAGGCCAGAGGCCAAGTCACGCAGCGCAGCCACGCTGCCTTTTCCTTTTCGTTTTTTTTCTTTTTCTTCTCTCACTGTCGCGGAGGCCGCAGCTATCTTCAACCTCTAGCCAGAGTTTATCTCACGTACGCGTATGAACCAGAACCGAAAATCTCCTGTTTCTTCGCCGGTTCCGTTCGATTTCGTGCTCTCTTTTTCCACGAAATTCTATCTATAAATAACCCACACCTGTGCACACTTTATCCCGCAAAACCCTAACCAATCCCGCCGCCAGGCTGACCATTTTGCTCGCCGGAGTCCGTCTCTGCCGTCGCCGTATTTCTCTCGATTCCGACGAGTATTCAAGGTTTTTCTGCCCCCGTTTGGTCCCTATTTGATCAGCTTGTTCTTGCGCATCTTCTCCACTTCTTTTTCGTTTTCTTTTTCCTCGCAGCGTAGCGCCGACGCCGAAGAAATCTGAGGTTGCCGCAGCCTTGGCAACTCCGTCCGAAGAACGCCGGCAACTCAGGGCCTCCGAGGCAACGCCCTGTATGCAGTCGACCCCTTCGTCTTCGTCCGCTTCACGTCGACCTCGCCACCACCGCCGACGACCACTAGAACGACGGGAACCATCACCTCGACTGGATCACACCGGAGCAGCACCACCTCCGGCCGTCCTCGTCGTTGTTACACGGAAGAGATCGAGGCCGCCGGCCTCAACACCGAGCTCTGCGCGAAGAGCTGGTTCCCGTGGACATTTTCCCTGAGCCAGGACACCACCGGAGAGGGGCCATGGACCGCGCGCGACCACGCCAGTGTCTCCTTCGTTAACATCGACTCACTGTAAGCCACCAACGTTTCCTCCTACGGTTTGATTAATCGGGCCAATCACAACCTAGGCCGTTCGATCTAAATCGAAAACACTGTGTTATCTCAGTTAACTGAACCGGCTGAAGTCTCCTATCACGATCGATCAGTGCTCACTGCCAGCTAGTTCACGTAAATAAACTTTAAAATTTTGTATCTTCCGATCTATAGCTTCGTTTTAGAATGATTCCTCTTGCATTGATTTTGTAATACAATTCTCTGCAACCTTTGTGTAGGAAGTTTTTCCATCGGAGCAACTTTTTATGACAACTTTTCGTACAACATCAAAATTTAACCGCGACATGTTTAATCTTATAAATTTTATTGGAAATTGTACACATGACCAAATATGGCAAACCCTATACCCCTGAATTCAGAAAAATGAGTAGAACCCAATGATAAAATAAAAATTGGCTTTTGGACAAGTTGAAAATGTTCAAATTTAAATATGTGAATTTGAGTATTTTAGGCATGAATTATATTCTACAAATTCAAATCACATGATTCCTTTTGCAATGGAAGGAATTGATGTCCCCTATCCAGTAACATCACTCCCTAAAACTTTTAGAACTATTTGCAAGTATTCAAGTCTAAATATGAGGACTTGAGTAGTTTCGACATAACTTAAATTCTATAAACCCCTTTAAGATGATTCCTTTTGTAAATGAATTATATTTGAACTCTTCATCCAGTAGCACACCTGTTTAGTTTAGTTGATCATATTCACTTTCCATGCTTTTAGATTTGAAGTAATATCCTTCTATGTGTCATACGACACAATCCATAAACCCTACTTGATCATATCTTTTCTTTTGAATATGTGTTACTCATCAATATCCATGGAAACCATTATCATAATTCATTTTTGTAAACATTGAGGTTGAAGCTTAAACTCATAACTCCATTTTTCCAAAGTGAATCATGTGAGCATACCCATTTACCAAAAATCATTTAGATATTTTCATAATGTCCAAGATCATATCTATCCTAATTATATTTGCCTAGTTCACAATATTCAAACTACACAAGAGTTATTTTAATAAATTGCGACTAATCTTATTTATAGTTTTTCCCTATGCAAATGTTGTGGAGACACTCTACACATGTGTTGAAACGTTGACATCCTTTAGAATCTTTGTTCCACATCTTGAATACCATTAATGTCTATCCAATCTCATGCCATTCGATCATATTTATTAAGTTTGGGATATTCAAATTACAAATGAGTCATTTGAGTAAGTAAATATACCATTAGTTCATACCCAAATCTTTGTGTGAATTTGTGCTACCTTGATAAGTGTTTTCACACTATGTCATGTTGCATTTTGAATTGCACTTGCAATACTTGTGAGAGTTTCTATAACACCGAGTATCATTATAATTATCTATCCTTGAGTAGCAAATAACCATTGACCATAGGTTCTTGTCAATCATTCTTCTTCTGAGCACTTGACTTAGATAATCATTTTCTTTCCAAGTATTTGACCAATTCATTCAATATATCAAATTCATATCTTGCAAGCCATACCTCTGCCATACCTTCAATTTTCGAGTTAACCATAAATTTAATGAAAACTAAAATACAATGAATAACAAATCTTTCCGAATTGTTGTCTTGCTTGTTTTTGTTGTTGCTTGAATGTGTGTTTATGTTCTTTTACTTTTATGTTATAGTTGTACGGAGAGATACGAGTTTTGATTGAGAGAAGAGCAGAATTCTTCAGATACCAAAAAGGCAAGTGTCACACACCGTCTTGTCCTACTATTTTTATATGCACTTTGTAGTTATTTTCAGTAGCTATTCATGTGTAGGATTGTTTTAAATATACATATTGCTATGCTATGATCACTTGTTAGAACAACCACATGTTCAACACTTGTTCTTTGTCGCTACCGTATTGTAGTATGCTTAGCATTGCTATTGTAGATGTGTGGTTGGGATTCCATGATGTGATATGTGGTATTATGAAAGTATGGTTTTATGTAATAAAACAACCTAAAATAATGAATCATCCGGGTGGAAGTGGTAATGCTTGGTTTATGTTGAGTGGTTGCACCGGGGTCATTTCTATGGCAGCACCGTGTGCATCACACTTGAGGTTGGCCACCCAGGAACAAAGAGATTAGCCCGGTTTTCTTGTTTTAGTAGCTTCCAGTACAACCACATGCTATATGGGCTCTGGCTAGATTGAGTAGGTTGCGAGAACTCGACCCAATGTACAGAGGGTGGTAGGTGTTGGTAGGACGGAGCGCGTCCATTGTGGTTGAGGTATTGCTTCTGAAAGGTCTTGTCCTAGTCGACATCTGTCCATTGAGCAAATTGCGCATCATGGAAGAAGAACAGACTAGGTCATGTGGGGAATGTGTACAGCCTCTCGAGAGTGTCAAACTAAGTACTTAGCCGTGTCCCCGGTTATGGACATTATGAGCAACTAGAGTCTGGAACTGTTTGGAGGATCTCATCATTCCAATTTCTTAATAAAACTTGATGGGGCAAACAATGGGTTTAGGAGCATGCAAAGCTAGGTTGTCTTGTGTTTACATGGGCCTATGCTAGCATGTCCGTAGATGTTTAGGAGCATATGAAGCTAACTGTCTTGCGACGGCATGGGTTATGCTAATATGTTCCTAGACGATGATTTTTAAAGAATAAAATTGTTTATAAAAGATAGGGAAACTATTGCTTTCCGCAAAAGAGCCGAAACTCCACTTGCCAAATGAGCACGTAGTTGTTAGGCGCCATTTATATATCCACCAAAAGTGACATTTGCCAATACAATTCCAAATGTATTGACCCTGCGTGGCTGCAACGTTTTATGTTGCAGATATTCGATGAACGAGTGAGGTTCGATGGTTAGGGTTACGAGTCTATACTCGACATGCTCGCCTGTGGCACATGAAGACGAAGGACTCCATGCTGATATGTTTCGTTGTAAACTCTGATATAATGCTAGCTTCGGGCTATGCAATTTGTAATGTTTACTTTGTATTTACTGGATCATGCGATGTAATAAAGACCTTTGTTTCTTGGTATTACATCTTAAACTGTGTGTGCTAGCGATTGATCCAGGGACTAGCACAAATAAGCACAGAGATTCAATTCTTACCGGGTTGAATCGCTTCAGATGGTATCAGAGCATTGTGTTGACTGTAGGTTCGTGACCCTAGGTTTGGAATAGTAATAGGAAGACCTTGGGATGAAAAATCTATCTAGTCCAGTTTTTATTAAAAAGATCTTTCATTTTGAACTTCTTGTATTCTTATCTACTTCACCTTCAAAAGGATTTCCTCTTACCTTAAATGGCCCAACTCTTGAAATCTGTCAAGGAAGGACTGATGATGTCCGGCCATGTCCCTTAAGTGTGAAGACCGGTGCTTCATATGTTATTACTCGACTCAACATGATGCAACTTCATGGAAGGCCAACGAATAATTTGGAGAAGACATTGATGCACATTTGACAACCCCACAGATACATCATAACAGTAGAAGAAGTTGAAGCATTGGAGGCAGAAATAGAATAGACCACCAATAATTTTAGCTTGTTAGACCAACGATATTACAATAACGTTATGAACATACTAACTTGTGGTATGAACATACTAGATTATGTTTTTGTTTGAACTAGTTTGCTTGATGTGATGAATGATTGTTAGATGTTGTTTGTAAGATGATTTGCCTTGATCTGATGTGTTCGAGTAGGAATCTTCTGTAGAATCTTTCTATCTATTCTCATCTATACCCAACCCAGCAAATGTTTTCTCGATAAAACATCATGAAGATAACCTTAGCAAAACCAACCTTGTTGTTCCTTATCAAGATGAAGAAACGAAGAGTGTGAGATACGCAAAACCCTAGTTAAGGATCGATAGAAATATTTTCAAAACAATTTAATAATGGGGACTGAAACATTGATTCAATACTCCATGATTTTTTTTTTTATCAAACTTGGGAGGTTGACCAAGTGTTAGAATACGATGTTCAATAAATCAAATACGGAGTAATGATCTGGGTGCAGGATGGATTGATCACCATTCCTACTACTCTTATTATTCGCTTTCGTAATATTGACTTTGCAAATCTAGAGAGACATACCTAAAAAAGAGATGTCGATGATAAGCCTAAACCTTAGGATGGAGAAATATTGTACCCTTATAGTAGGCAAGTACTGCCAAGCATAGGACTACAATGAGAATGAACATCCAACTACAAGATGAAGATAGTGGAAGACCGTCGATGGCACTAACAAGTAAGAGGATGAAGGATGTCGTAAATTCCTCTCATTTTGGTCTCTGATTGACCCGAAGAGTGACCCCTAAGAGCCAAAAGTAGTTCAACCACCAGCCCATAGGGATTAGAAGCCTAACCACGAGGAAAAGCCCACTCAAGTCATTTTTAAAATATATGTTGTTCACTATATGTGATAAAATACCACCTATTGGATATTAAATCAGAAGCCATAGATGTTTTCAGAAGATGACCTGGTGTCAAGTCATGTCCTAGGATGTGCCAAGTTATACCCAAGATAGTCTTAACCTAAACCCAAGACTTAAGACTGCCTAGAAAAATTTCCTTTAAGGGTGGTAGCCCACCCCAACATATCCCAAACCCATCTTTCTTTCTAGCCTTTCTCGAATCTCGAGGACGAGATTCCTTTTAAGGGTGGTAGTCTGTAACATCCCAAAATTTTCAAATTTTGGAATGTAAAGATAAATAAATTAAGTTGATTGAATTGTTTGTCTTTGTTGAAATTTCACAAGGAACTAAAACTTTTTGAGTTTATTTATAAGCCTTTCCCAAAATAAGTTTTCACAAAGATTTGTTTTCAAAATATTTCCAAACCAAACCTATTTATGTTTCATGGTTTTGAAATCATATAAGATTCTATTTTGAGACAAAAGGCCCAAACCTTATTCTGATATATCAATGCCCAAGTAGCCATATAAAGCGTTATATTTATAATAACATTTTTGTAATTTGGTTTTCGACCAAAATGAGTTTTATAAAGTTAATTGAGTCGTTTCGACTTCAATACCATAATCTATGTTGAAATAAAATCTGCAAAAGGTTTCATTTTCATGAAATATTTTAATTGCTTGATTTTATAAAATATAAATTATATTTCTAAATTTTGCTAATAGTCTATTAGGCTAAGTGCACAAAATATATATACCATGTGCTTGTTCGGACTGAAATAGTGTTCCATATTGTCCACATACTGTACACTAATTTTTACAGAACCTTCATGTTTGGTTTCTCTAAAATTGGATACCCAAACTGAAACTAGAAAATGTAAAATACAAATAAGAAAATAGAAAAGAATGAAAGAAAATGAACGTCCGGCCGGGCCGGTCAAGCCGGAACCGCGCACGCGCGCACGCTCGCGAGAGGCCAGAGGCCAAGTCACGCAGCGCAGCCACGCTGCCTTTTCCTTTTCGTTTTTTTTCTTTTTCTTCTCTCACTGTCGCGGAGGCCGCAGCTATCTTCAACCTCTAGCCAGAGTTTATCTCACGTACGCGTATGAACCAGAACCGAAAATCTCCTGTTTCTTCGCCGGTTCCGTTCGATTTCGTGCTCTCTTTTTCCACGAAATTCTATCTATAAATAACCCACACCTGTGCACACTTTATCCCGCAAAACCCTAACCAATCCCGCCGCCAGGCTGACCATTTTGCTCGCCGGAGTCCGTCTCTGCCGTCGCCGTATTTCTCTCGATTCCGACGAGTATTCAAGGTTTTTCTGCCCCCGTTTGGTCCCTATTTGATCAGCTTGTTCTTGCGCATCTTCTCCACTTCTTTTTCGTTTTCTTTTTCCTCGCAGCGTAGCGCCGACGCCGAAGAAATCTGAGGTTGCCGCAGCCTTGGCAACTCCGTCCGAAGAACGCCGGCAACTCAGGGCCTCCGAGGCAACGCCCTGTATGCAGTCGACCCCTTCGTCTTCGTCCGCTTCACGTCGACCTCGCCACCACCGCCGACGACCACTAGAACGACGGGAACCATCACCTCGACTGGATCACACCGGAGCAGCACCACCTCCGGCCGTCCTCGTCGTTGTTACACGGAAGAGATCGAGGCCGCCGGCCTCAACACCGAGCTCTGCGCGAAGAGCTGGTTCCCGTGGACATTTTCCCTGAGCCAGGACACCACCGGAGAGGGGCCATGGACCGCGCGCGACCACGCCAGTGTCTCCTTCGTTAACATCGACTCACTGTAAGCCACCAACGTTTCCTCCTACGGTTTGATTAATCGGGCCAATCACAACCTAGGCCGTTCGATCTAAATCGAAAACACTGTGTTATCTCAGTTAACTGAACCGGCTGAAGTCTCCTATCACGATCGATCAGTGCTCACTGCCAGCTAGTTCACGTAAATAAACTTTAAAATTTTGTATCTTCCGATCTATAGCTTCGTTTTAGAATGATTCCTCTTGCATTGATTTTGTAATACAATTCTCTGCAACCTTTGTGTAGGAAGTTTTTCCATCGGAGCAACTTTTTATGACAACTTTTCGTACAACATCAAAATTTAACCGCGACATGTTTAATCTTATAAATTTTATTGGAAATTGTACACATGACCAAATATGGCAAACCCTATACCCCTGAATTCAGAAAAATGAGTAGAACCCAATGATAAAATAAAAATTGGCTTTTGGACAAGTTGAAAATGTTCAAATTTAAATATGTGAATTTGAGTATTTTAGGCATGAATTATATTCTACAAATTCAAATCACATGATTCCTTTTGCAATGGAAGGAATTGATGTCCCCTATCCAAGTAACATCACTCCCTAAAACTTTTAGAACTATTTGCAAGTATTCAAGTCTAAATATGAGGACTTGAGTAGTTTCGACATAACTTAAATTCTATAAACCCCTTTAAGATGATTCCTTTTGTAAATGAATTATATTTGAACTCTTCATCCAGTAGCACACCTGTTTAGTTTAGTTGATCATATTCACTTTCCATGCTTTTAGATTTGAAGTAATATCCTTCTATGTGTCATACGACACAATCCATAAACCCTACTTGATCATATCTTTTCTTTTGAATATGTGTTACTCATCAATATCCATGGAAACCATTATCATAATTCATTTTTGTAAACATTGAGGTTGAAGCTTAAACTCATAACTCCATTTTTCCAAAGTGAATCATGTGAGCATACCCATTTACCAAAAATCATTTAGATATTTTCATAATGTCCAAGATCATATCTATCCTAATTATATTTGCCTAGTTCACAATATTCAAACTACACAAGAGTTATTTTAATAAATTGCGACTAATCTTATTTATAGTTTTTCCCTATGCAAATGTTGTGGAGACACTCTACACATGTGTTGAAACGTTGACATCCTTTAGAATCTTTGTTCCACATCTTGAATACCATTAATGTCTATCCAATCTCATGCCATTCGATCATATTTATTAAGTTTGGGATATTCAAATTACAAATGAGTCATTTGAGTAAGTAAATATACCATTAGTTCATACCCAAATCTTTGTGTGAATTTGTGCTACCTTGATAAGTGTTTTCACACTATGTCATGTTGCATTTTGAATTGCACTTGCAATACTTGTGAGAGTTTCTATAACACCAGTATCATTATAATTATCTATCCTTGAGTAGCAAATAACCATTGACCATAGGTTCTTGTCAATCATTCTTCTTCTGAGCACTTGACTTAGATAATCATTTTCTTTCCAAGTATTTGACCAATTCATTCAATATATCAAATTCATATCTTGCAAGCCATACCTCTGCCATACCTTCAATTTTCGAGTTAACCATAAATTTAATGAAAACTAAAATACAATGAATAACAAATCTTTCTGAATTGTTGTCTTGCTTGTTTTTGTTGTTGCTTGAATGTGTGTTTATGTTCTTTTACTTTTATGTTATAGTTGTACGGAGAGATACGAGTTTTGATTGAGAGAAGAGCAGAATTCTTCAGATACCAAAAAGGCAAGTGTCACACACCGTCTTGTCCTACTATTTTTATATGCACTTTGTAGTTATTTTCAGTAGCTATTCATGTGTAGGATTGTTTTAAATATACATATTGCTATGCTATGATCACTTGTTAGAACAACCACATGTTCAACACTTGTTCTTTGTCGCTACCGTATTGTAGTATGCTTAGCATTGCTATTGTAGATGTGTGGTTGGGATTCCATGATGTGATATGTGGTATTATGAAAGTATGGTTTTATGTAATAAAACAACCTAAAATAATGAATCATCTGGGTGGAAGTGGTAATGCTTGGTTTATGTTGAGTGGTTGCACCGGGGTCATTTCTATGGCAGCACCGTGTGCATCACACTTGAGGTTGGCCACCCGGGAACAAAGAGATTAGCCCGGTTTTCTTGTTTTAGTAGCTTCCGAGTACAACCACATGCTATATGGGCTCTGGCTAGATTGAGTAGGTTGCGAGAACTCGACCCAATGTACGAGAGGGTGGTAGGTGTTGGTAGGACGGAGCGCGTCCATTGTGGTTGAGGTATTGCTTCCGAAAGGTCTTGTCCTAGTCGACATCTGTCCATTGAGCAAATTGCGCATCATGGAAGAAGAACGGACTAGGTCATGTGGGGAATGTGTACAGCCTCTCGAGAGTGTCAAACTAAGTACTTAGCCGTGTCCCCGGTTATGGACATTATGAGCAACTAGAGTCCGGAACTGTTTGGAGGATCTCATCATTCCAATTTCTTAATAAAACTTGATGGGGCAAACAATGGGTTTAGGAGCATGCAAAGCTAGGTTGTCTTGTGTTTACATGGGCCTATGCTAGCATGTCCGTAGATGTTTAGGAGCATATGAAGCTAACTGTCTTGCGACGGCATGGGTTATGCTAATATGTTCCTAGACGATGATTTTTAAAGAATAAAATTGTTTATAAAAGATAGGGAAACTATTGCTTTCCGCAAAAGAGCCGAAACTCCACTTGCCAAATGAGCACGTAGTTGTTAGGCGCCATTTATATATCCACCAAAAGTGACATTTGCCAATACAATTCCAAATGTATTGACCCTGCGTGGCTGCAACGTTTTATGTTGCAGATATTCTGATGAACGAGTGAGGTTCGATGGTTAGGGTTACGAGTCTATACTCGACATGCTCGCCTGTGGCACATGAAGACGAAGGACTCCATGCTGATATGTTTCGTTGTAAACTCGATATAATGCTAGCTTCGGGCTATGCAATTTGTAATGTTTACTTTGTATTTATCGGATCATGCGATGTAATAAAGACCTTTGTTTCTTGGTATTACATCTTAAACTGTGTGTGCTAGCGATTGATCCAGGGACTAGCACAAATAAGCACAGAGATTCAATTCTTACCGGGTTGAATCGCTTCACAAAGCCTCCGGCTGCACGGCAAAGCCTCCGGCTGCACGGCAGCGTTTTCCCGCACGCAGCGCAGTGCACGCACGGCAGTGCAGTGCACGCACGGCAAAGGCCTTTGCCGTGCAAGATTTGCGATGCGCACGGCAATGATGTCGTTGCCGTCGGAGTCTTTGCCGGGCGATCGTTGCCGTGTGACTTCGGACGGCAAAGCCTTTCCCGGGCAAATAGGGCCCTTTGCCGTGCGTTTTGTCACACGACAACGTGCTATTTTCCCGTAGTGATTGACGACAGTGCCCATGGATGTCGTAGTCCTTGTTGGAGGCGTTGTGGCAGCTTCCTGGATAGATGATGATGAAATAGGCGCCATTACTCCCGTGGGGGTATCATCTTTGGAGACATACACCGAATGGACGTGTGGACGGTTTGGTGGCTGGGTGTCGATCTCCGCGTGTTCCTCGTGTGGGGACCAAGATGGAGCGGCATGGCATCTACCATCTATTATAACAAGTCTTGGGGGCATGGTATAGCGAGGTCTCGGTGACGAGCGCGGGATGATGGACGCACGCAGGGAGGTTGCACCGTCTGGCGTCATGGCAGCATCAATGGCAGGCCTGGCAAGGTCAATGTGTTGATCCCTGAAACACGGCGGTAGTGACTTCTACGGTGTGTGTGTTGGTGTGCACTGATACGTCTCCGACGTATCGATAATTTCTTATGTTCCATGCCACATTATTGATGTTATCTACATGTTTTATGCACACTTTATGTCATATTCGTGCATTTTCTGGAACTAACCTATTAACAAGATGCCGAAGTGCCGATTCTTGTTTTCTGCTGTTTTTGGTTTCGAAATCCTAGTAAGGAAATATTCTCGGAATTGGACGAAATCAAAGCCCGGGGGCCTATTTTTCCACGAAGCTTCCGAAGTCCGAAGACGAGACGAAGAGGGGCCACGGGGTGGCCAAACCCTAGGGCGGCGCGGCCCCACCCCTGGCCGCGCCGGCCTATGGTGTGGGCCCCCCGTGCCGCCTCTTTACTTGCCCTTCCGCCTACTTAAAGCCTCCGTGACGAAACCCCCAGTACCGAGAGCCACGATACGGAAAACCTTCCAGAGACGCCGTCGCCGCCGATCCCATCTCGGGGGATCCGAGAGATCGCCTCCGGCACCCTGCCGGAGAGGGAATCATCCCCGGAGGACTCTACGCCGCCATGGTCGCCTCCGGTGTGATGTGTGAGTAGTCTACCCCTGGACTATGGGTCCATAGCAGTAGCTAGATGGTTGTCTTCTCCCCATTGTGCTATCATTGTCGGATCTTGTGAGCTGCCTATCATGATCAAGATCATCTATATGTAATTCTATATGTTGCGTTTGTTGGGATCCGATGAATAGAGAATACTTGTTATGTTGATTATCAAAGTTATGCTTATGTGTTGTTTATGATCTTGCATGCTCTCCGTTACTAGTAGATGCTCTGGCCAAGTAGATGCTTGTAACTCCAAGAGGGAGTACTTATGCTCGATAGTGGGTTCATGCCTGCATTGACACCGGGACAGATGATGGAAAGTTCTAAGGTTGTGTTGTGTCTGTTGCCACTAGGGATAAAACATTGATGCTATGTCTAAGGATGTAGTTGTTGATTACATTACGCACCATACTTAATGCAATTGTCTGTTGCTTGCAACTTAATACCGGAGGGGTTCGGATGATAACTCTGAAGGTGGACTTTTTAGGCATAGATGCGGTTGGATGGCGGTCTATGTACTTTGTCGTAATGCCCAATTAAATCTCACTATACTCATCATGATATGTATGTGCATTGTCATGCTCTCTTTATTTGTCAATTGCCCAACTGTAATTTGTTCACCCAACATGCTGTTCGTCTTATGGGAGAGACACCTCTAGTGAGCTGTGGACCCCGGTCCAATTCTCTTTACTCGAAATACAATCTACTTCAATACTTGTTCTACTCGTTTTCTCTGCAAACAATCATCTTCCACACAATACGGTTAATCCTTTGTTACAGCAAGCCGGTGAGATTGACAACCTCACTTGTTTCGTTGGGGCAAAGTACTTTGGTTGTGTTGTGCAGGTTCCACGTTGGCGCCGGAATCCCTGGTGTTGCGCCGCACTACATCTCGCCGCCATCAACCTTCAACGTGCTTCTTGACTCCTACTGGTCCGATTAAACCTTGGTTTCTTACTGAGGGAAACTTGCCGCTGTGCGCATCACACCTTCCTCTTGGGGTTCCCAACGGACGCGTGTCGAACGAAAAGACAATACGTCAACCACGCGCATCAAGCAAATTTCTGGCGCCGTTGCCGGGGAGATCAAGACACGCTGCAAGTGGAGTCTCCACTTCTCAATCTCTTTACTTTGTTTTTTGTCTTGCTTAGTTTTATTTACTACTTTGTTTGCTGCACTAAATCAAAATACAAAAAAATTAGTTGCTAGTTTTACTTTATTTGCTATCTTGTTTGCTATATTGAAAACACAAAAAAATTAGTTTACTTGCATTTACTTTATCTAGTTTGCTTTATTTACTGTTGCTAAAATGGCCAACGCTGAAAATACTAAGTTGTGTGATTTCACAACCACAAATAATAATGATTTCTTATGCACACCTATTGCTCCACCTGCTACTACAGCAGAATTCTTTGAAATTAAACCTGCTTTACTGAATCTTGTTATGAAAGATCAATTTTCTGGAATTTGTTCTGATGATGCTGCTGCCCATCTTAATAATTTTGTTGAACTATGTGAAATGCAAAAATATAAAGATGTAGATGGTGATATTATTAAACTAAAATTGTTCCCTTTCTCATTAAGAGGAAGAGCTAAAGATTGGTTGCTATCTCTCGCCTAAGAATAGTATTGATTCATGGACTAAATGCAAGGATGCTTTTATTGGTAGATATTATCCCCCTGCTAAAATTATATCTTTGAGGAGTAGCATAATGAATTTTAAACAATTAGATACTGAACATGTTGCTCAAGCTTGGGAAAGAATGAAATCTCTCGGTTAAAAATTGCCCAACCCATGGACTCGACTACTTGGATGATCATCCAAACCTTCTATGCAGGACTAAATTTTTCTTCACGGAATTTATTGGATTCAGCTGCTGGAGGTACCTTTATGTCCATCACTCTTGGTGAAGCAACAAAGCTTCTTGATAATATGATGATCAACTACTCTGAATGGCACACGGAAAGAGCTCCACAAGGTAAGAAGGTAAATTCTGTTGAAGAATCCTCTTCCTTGAATGATAAGGTTGATGCTATTATGTCTATGCTTGTGAATGATAGGACTAATATTGATCCTAATAATGTTCCGTTAGCTTCATTGGTTGCACAAGAAGAACATGTTGATGTAAACTTCATTAAAAATAATAATTTCAACAACAATGCTTACCGGAACAATTCTAGTAACAACTATAGGCCATATCCTTATAATAATGGCAACGGCTATGGTAATTCTTATGGAAATTCTTACAACAATAATAGGAATTCACCCCCTGGACTTGAAGCCATGCTTAAAGAATTTATTAGTACACAAACTGCTTTTAACAACTCTGTTGAAGAAAAGCTTGGAAAAATTGATATACTTGCTTCTAAAGTCGATAGTCTTGCTGCTGATGTTGATCTTTTGAAATCAAAAGTTTTGCCTAATGAGAATTATCATAATAAAATTGTTACTACAGCAAATGCCATTCAAGTTAGAATTAATGAGAATATAAGATTAATGGCTGAACTGCGTGCTAGGTGGGATAGAGAAGAAAATGAAAAACTAGCTAAAGAGAAGAATATAGCTAAAGTTTGGACTATTACCACCACTAGTAATGATAATGCTACACATGTTGCTGCACCTCCTACTCATACTAATAAAAGAATTGGTGTTAGCAATGTTTCCACTTCTAATGCAAAGCGCGAAAACTGCTCGAAACTGCTAAAACTGCTGAAACTGCTCTGTGATAAAGCTGCTGAAATTTTTTCCAACATTGGGGATGATGATCCCATTGCTTTAGATTATAATGGTTTGAATTTTGATGATTGCCACATCTCTGAAGTTATAAAGTTCTTGCAAAAACTTGCTAAAAGTCCTAATGCTAGTGCTATAAATTTGGCTTTCACGCATCATATTACAAATGCTCTCATAAAAGCTAGAGAAGAGAAACTAGAGCGCGAAGCCTCTATTCCTAGAAAGCTAGAGGATGGTTGGGAGCCCATCATTAAGATGAAGGTTAAAGATTTTGATTGTAATGCTTTATGTGATCTTGGTGCAAGTATTTCTGTTATGCCTAAGAAAATTTATAATATGCTTGACTTGCCACCGCTGAAAAATTGTTATTTGGATGTTAATCTTGCTGATCATTCTACAAAGAAACCTTTGGGTAAAGTTGATAATGTTCGCATTACCGTTAACAATAATCTTGTTCCCGTTGATTTTGTTGTCTTGGATATTGAATGCAATGCATCTTGTCCCATTATATTGGGAAGACCTTTTCTTCGAACTGTTGGTGCTATTATTGATATGAGGGAAGGTAATATAAAATATCAATTTCCTCTCAATAAAGGTATGGAACACTTCCCTAGAAAGATAATAAAGGTACCTTATGATTCTATTATTAGAACAAATTATGATGTTGATGCTTCATCTCTCGATGTTACTTGATACACACTTTCTGCGCCTAGCTGAAAGGCGTTAAAGAAAAGCGCTTATGGGAGACAACCCATGTTTTTTTACCTACAGTATTTTTGTGTCTTGGAAGTTGTTTACTACTGTAGCAACCTCTCCTTATCTTAGTTTTGTGTTTTGTTGTGCCAAGTTAAGCCGTTGATAGAAAAGTAAGTACTAGATTAGGATTACTGCGCAGTTCCAGATTTCTTTGCTGTCACGAATCTGGGTCCACCTCCCTGTAGGTAGCTCAGAAAATTATGCCAATTTACGTGCATGATCCTCAGATATGTACGCAACTTTCATTCAATTTGAGCATTTTCATTTGAGCAAGTCTGGTGCTATTTTAAAATTCGTCAATACGAACTGTTCTGTTTTGACAGATTCTGCCTTTTATTTCGCGTTGCCTCTTTCGCTATGTTGGATGAATTTCTTTGATCCACTAATGTCCAGTAGCATTATGCAATGTCCAGAAGTGTTAAGAATGATTGTGTCACCTCTGAATATGTCAATTTATATTGTGCACTAACCCTCTAATGAGTTGTATCGAGTTTGGTGTGGAGGAAGTTTTCAAGGATCAAGAGAGGAGTATGATGCAACATGATTAAGGAGAGTGAAAGCTCTAAGCTTGGGGATGCACCCGGTGGTTCACCCCTGCATATATCAAGAAGACTCAAGCGTCTAAGCTTGGGGATGCCCAAGGCATCCCCTTCTTCATCGACAACATTATCAGGTTCCTCCCCTGAAACTATATTTTTATTCCATCACATCTTATGTGCTTTTTCTTGGAGCGTCGGTTTGTTTTTGTTTTTGTTTTTGTTTTGTTTGAATAAAATGGATCCTAGCATTCACTTTATGGGAGAGATACACGCTCCGCTGTAGCATATGGACAAGTATGTCCTTGGTTTCTACTCATAGTATTCATGGTGAAGTTTCTCCTTCGTTAAATTGTTATATGGTTGGAATTGGAAAATGATACATGTAGTAATTGCTATAAATGTCTTGGGTAATGTGATACTTGGCAATTGTTGTGCTCATGTTTAAGCTCTTGCATCATATGCTTTGCACCCATTAATGAAGAAATACATAGAGCATGCTAAAATTTGGTTTGCATATTTGGTTTCTCTAAGGTCTAGATAATTTCTAGTATTGAGTTTGAACAACAAGGAAGACGGTGTAGAGTCTTATAATGTTTTCAATATGTCTTTTATGTGAGTTTTGCTGCACCGGTTCATCCTTGTGTTTGTTTCAAATAAGCCTTGCTAGCCTAAACCTTGTATCGAGAGGGAATACTTCTCATGCATCCAAAATACTTGAGCCAACCACTATGCCATTCGTGTCCACCATATCTACCTATACTACATGGTATTTTTCCGCCATTCCAAAGTAAATTGCTTGAGTGCTACCTTTAAAATTCCATCATTCACCTTTGCAATATATAGCTCATGGGACAAATAGCTTAAAAACTATTGTGGTATTGAATATGTAATTATGCACTTTATCTCTTATTAAGTTGCTTGTTGTGCGATAACCATGTTCACTGGGGAACGCCATCAACTATTCATTGTTGAATTTCATGTGAGTTGCTATGCATGTTCGTCTTGTCTGAAGTAAGGGCGATCTACACTGAGTTGAATGGTTTGAGCATGCATATTGTGAGAGAAGAACATTGGGCCGCTAACTAAAGCCAAGATTCATGGTGGAAGTTTCAGTTTTGGACAAACATCCTCAAGTCTCTAATGAGAAAAGAATTAATTGTTGTCAAATGCTTAAAGCATTAAAAGAGGAGTCCATTATCTGTTGTCTATGTTGTCCCGGTATGGATGTCTAAGTTGAGAATAATCAAAAGCGAGAAATCCAAATGCGAGCTTTCTCCTTAGACCTTTGTACGAGGCGGCATAGAGGTACCCCTTTGTGAAACTTGGTTAAAGCATATGTATTGCGGTGATAATCCAGGTAGTCCAAGCTAATTAGGACAAGGTGCGGGCACTATTGGTACACTATGCATGAGGCTTGCAACTTATAAGATATAATTTACATGATGCATATGCTTTATTACTACCGTTGACAAAATTGTTTCACGTTTTCAAAATCAAAGCTCTAGCACAAATATAGCAATCGATGCTTTTCCTCTATGAGGACCATTCTTTTACTTTCAATGTTGAGTCAGTTCACCTATTTCTCTCCACCTCAAGAAGCAAACACTTGTGTGAACTGTGCATTGATTCCTACATACTTGCTTATTGCACTTATTATATTACTCTATGTTGACAATATCCATGAGATATACATGTTACAAGTTGAAAGAAACCGCTGAAACTTAATCTTCTTTTGTGTTGCTTCAATACCTTTACTTTGAATTATTGCTTTATGAGTTAACTCTTATGCAAGACTTATTGATGCTTGTCTTGAAGTGCTATTCATGAAAAGTCTTTGCTTTATGATTCACTTGTTTACTCATGTCATACACATTGTTTTGATCGCTGCATTCACTACATATGCTTTACAAATAGTATGATCAAGATTATGATGGCATGTCACTCCAGAAATTATCTGTGTTATCGTTTTACCTGCTCGGGACGAGCAGAACTAAGCTTGGGGATGCTGATACGTCTCCGACGTATCGATAATTTCTTATGTTCCATGCCACATTATTGATGTTATCTACATGTTTTATGCACACTTTATGTCATATTCGTGCATTTTCCGTAACTAACCTATTAACAAGATGCCGAAGTGCCGATTCGTTATTCTCGCTGTTTTTGGTTTCAGAAATCCTAGTAATGAAATATTCTCGGAATTGGACGAAATCAAAGCCCAGGGGCCTATTTTTCCACGAAGCTTCCGGAAGTCCGAAGACGAGACGAAGAGGGGCCACGGGGTGGCCAAACCCTAGGGCGGCGCGGCCCCACCCCCGGCCGCGCCGGCCTATGGTGTGGGCCCCCGTGCCGCCTCTTGACTTGCCCTTCCGCCTACTTAAAGCCTCCGTGACGAAACCCCCAGTACCGAGAGCCACGATACGGAAAACCTTCCAGAGACGCCGTCGCCGCCGATCCCATCTCGGGGGATCCAGGAGATCGCCTCCGGCACCCTGCCGGAGAGGGGAATCATCCCCCGGAGGACTCTACGCCGCCATGGTCGCCTCCGGTGTGATGTGTGAGTAGTCTACCCCTGGACTATGGGTCCATAGCAGTAGCTAGATGGTTGTCTTCTCCCCATTGTGCTATCATTGTCGGATCTTGTGAGCTGCCTATCATGATCAAGATCATCTATATGTAATTCTATATGTTGCGTTTGTTGGGATCCGATGAATAGAGAATACTTGTTATGTTGATTATCAAAGTTATGCTTATGTGTTGTTTATGATCTTGCATGCTCTCCGTTACTAGTAGATGCTCTGGCCAAGTAGATGCTTGTAACTCCAAGAGGGAGTACTTATGCTCGATAGTGGGTTCATGCCCGCATTGACACCGGGACAATGATGAGAAAGTTCTAAGGTTGTGTTGTGCTGTTGCCACTAGGGATAAAACATTGATGCTATGTCTAAGGATGTAGTTGTTGATTACATTACGCACCATACTTAATGCAATTGTCTGTTGCTTGCAACTTAATACTCGGAGGGGTTCGGATGATAACCCGAAGGTGGACTTTTTAGGCATAGATGCAGTTGGATGGCGGTCTATGTACTTTGTCGTAATGCCCAATTAAATCTCACTATACTCATCATGATATGTATGTGCATTGTCATGCTCTCTTTATTTGTCAATTGCCCAACCGTAATTTGTTCACCCAACATGCTGTTCGTCTTATGGGAGAGACACCTCTAGTGAACTGTGGACCCCGGTCCAATTCTCTTTACTTGAAATACAATCTACTGCAATACTTGTTCTACTCGTTTTCTCTCGCAAACAATCATCTTCCACACAATACAGTTAATCCTTTGTTACGAGCAAGCCGGTGAGATTGACAACCTCACTGTTTCGTTGGGGCAAAGTACTTTGGTTGTGTTGTGCAGGTTCCACGTTGGCGCCGGAATCCCTGGTGTTGCGCCGCACTACATCTCGCCGCCATCAACCTTCAACGTGCTTCTTTGACTCCTACTGGTCCGATTAAACCTTGGTTTCTTACTGAGGGAAACTTGCCGCTGTGCGCATCACACCTTCCTCTTGGGGTTCCCAACGGACGCGTGTCGAACGAAAAGACAATACGTCAACCACGCGCATCATGCACCGAGGGTTTGCTAGACCAGTTGTGCTCCTTACTTGCCGATGGGCAGCTTGGTGAGGAATTCGGTTTTTTGGATGATGTAATCTGGTATGATGTCAGGGCACATGCCCTGCTCATGGTTACTCCCTTCATCAATCTTGTAGATATAGTGTGATGGCTTCGAATTTAAGTTTGTATTCTCTCTTGTAAGGTTTTGTTAAATAATCTAATAAAAAAAGGCTATGTGCATCTTTTGGATGCAGTGGCTAGGGGTTTCAACCTTCATTTTGAGAAAACAAAACCAAAATACCTTGGACAATTTTTATGCTGAAACTTGGCAAAGCCTTTACCGTGTGTATTTTCTGGTTACTCGGCCAAAAAAATACTTCACAGTCCAGCTAGACTAATGGAGCTAAGACCTTTGCCGTGTGTTTTGCGGTATGTCCCATGTCCATGGAAGCCAACTACGCCGTATTCTTTCACTAGCACACACGGCAAAATCCATTGCCTTTGTCATGTGCTTTTGCCAGCACACATGACAAACTTCCCTGTATTTGTTCAGCCCCGAGCCGTCAAAATCCGGGGCCCTGTGCAGAATTTGAAAATGGACCCTAACTCACTAGATAATATAACTAGTAATGAATGATTCTAATGTTTATATGTCTTAGATGGATGTTTAAACTTAAAAACTACTCTTTAGTGTTTCTAGATTCCAAACATGTGGTTTGTATACACATGATAAAGGACATTCGGCACCTTCGCCGATTGTATGCAGTTTTTTCAATTTTATGCTAGTTCCCCGCGATTCAAAATAC